>NC_064810.1:121745424-121995827 GCF_023721935.1 Panthera uncia | reverse complement strand
TTTTTTTTTTTTTTAACGTTTATTTATTTTTGAGACAGAGAGAGACACAGCATGAACGGGGGAGGGGCAGAGAGAGAGGGAGACACAGAATCAGAAGTAGGCTCCAGGCTCTGAGCCATCAGCCCAGAGCCTGACGCGGGGCTCGAACTCACGGACCGCGAGATCGTGACCTGAGCTGAAGTCAGACGCTTAACCGACTGAGCCACCCAGGCGCCCCCCTTCTGTACTATCTTAATGTAACTAGTATGTCAATTCCTAGATGTCCAAAATATTTGCCTTTCTCTGTGGCATGTGTTGCCATAGGAAGGAAGAAACACAGCTGTCACTGAAAACGGAATCAACTTATGTTAATACAATTGATTTAATACATCTAATGCATATATTAACTCACATAGTTTTCAAAATATTTCCCCCCAATGCTCCCCACACTACCTCCTCAAGTTCCATTCCTGTGAATGAAAGAATACACCTAGATAATCTTCAGAAAACACTACTACTATTTGAAGGCCAACTTTTTCAAACTGCTCTGAGGCAGTTTGAAGCTCTGCTCTGCTTTTCAAAGTCAAGAAAAGTACCATTAAGTCATGGATGTGAATGGCTCACTGCATTCTTCCTACTACTTTTAAAGTATGATGAGTCTATGTATTATTCAGGCCATGACTGGCACCAACAAAAATCGGAGGCTTGTCATCTCTAATTTCAGTGATTCCCTTGCAATTCCTCTATGACTTTCAAAGACAATTTTCTGGTTAAAATCTCTGCCCTTGTTATATCAGGCAAATGCCTTTTTTTGTTCTTATTTAGCATAAGTATACAGTCAAATACAACACAGTAGCAACTGTTTTTAAACTGTGGAACCAGAAATATCCTTTTGAGAAAACACACCTTAGTAAGAAAATAACTTTTTTTTTTTTTTTAAAGTAGGTTCCATGCCCAACATGGGGCTTCAACTCACAACCCTGGGAACAAGAAACATGCTCTGACAACTGAGTCAGCCAGCCACCACTCAAAAATATCCTTCTCTGCCATTTTCCCCCATCAGTCTGGTAATTTCAAGCTTAGGCCACCATGAGGTAACCATGATGTAAACTTATAGGTAACAAAAATAATAAAATACAAAACCATAATGAATCTGTAACTTTGGTAAAATATAATTACCTGATGTTTTTCTTAAGGGCTTTCTCCAGTTTCTTCACCTGTTGTTTATAAAGTCTTAATTCATGCTGTGTGGGCCTATAGAAAGTAAGTCACATTGAATGCATTTAATTTAATAAGTAAAACTACAAAGGTATTTAATAAGATACACCATGTTACTTGTCACAAATATGCTTATTAAAATTCTTAAAATATTGCACCGAATTTCTTCTGTGTATTCTCTGTTCAAAACTTTTTACCCCTTTTTTTATTGCTGTTAATTATTTGTTCTTATAGTGAAATATTTCAAATGTACAGACAAAAAGAGAGAATAGTAAAACAAATAATGGCATACCCACTATTTGGCTTTACCAAAGTTAAATATTAACAGATTTGATTCAAATCCTCTTTTAACTAAAACATTATACATATAAGGTTCCATGTGTGGCCTTTGTGAGGTAACCACTACCCCAAATCCACTGTTCATTATTTCCATGCATGGTTTAAAATTTTTACTGCACAAATTTATATATTATTATGTGGTAGGTTTTTTAAACTTTACCTAAATGGTTTCAACTGTAGGTATCAGTTCCCTCTCCATTTAAGTATAATCTTTATGAGAACAAGTTATTTATTTTGGTCATGACACCAGAGCTTAGGACAGTGTCTAACTTACAAGAAGTATTCAACAAACTCTTGTTAAATGAAAAAAATCCTGACAACGTTCATTTCTTATTATTCACAGTCAACACGCAGATAGGTCTTGTACGCCATTTACATTTTTTAGTTCTCTTCTTTTACAACACAGGGATGAAATGAGATCATAAGACATTCCAAAGTAATTTGGGAATGGGAAACTCGTTTATATCAATCTGAATCTACTCTGTGTTCCTAACCACTTTTATCTTCTTCAGTGTGGGCTCCTATATTCTCACTTCCTTTGCCTACCTATGTGTTCTCGTTCCTTCTGCCATATGATATAACTAAAATGAGTGAAAACATGGTTTCCAGGATTAGTTTTAAAGTAAAGGAGCTACAAAGATACATTTAACACCCCAAATTCCAGGATGTATTTACTTTCCAAAAGTTAAGTAAAAATGATTTAAGTTTCTTTCACCTGGTTTCCAAATCTTTTTGGAGATTCAGCTTTTCACTTAGAAGCGCATCAATCTTGGATTTTGATTCCTTGAGTTGATTCTGTAATGACTTCAACACATTTCATAGAAAAAATAGTTAACTTTCCAGATTATTTTACTTCATAAAAAAGTACTTATTACTCATGTAGTCCCCATACCATTAGAAGGCCTTTATAAGTCAGTGAGGCATCGAAACTTCTGTAGTCTTTCTCTTCTTCTGACAGACTTTCATCTTCCTTATATACCCTGTGAAAAGACAGATCGTGTGTACTTCTTATGAAAAATCTATCTTCAATAGAAAAAATATAGCTAACAAAAATCAGTAAAGGCTTGATAACCTAAATATCAATTAAAATTTAAGCCAAATTCCCTACTTGTTCTCAGAGAGAATATTAGAACACACTACCCAGTATTATAGTATATATCTGTTCACTATCACCTTAATTAGAATGTAAAATCCATGTGGACCAGAACTTTGTTTAGTTCACCATTGTATCTCACTGCCTAGAAGAATATGGGGCATAAGAGGTGGTGGAAAAAACACTTTTTGAATGAATAAAAAAACAAAGCATATTGTTTTTTCTTCTACTACTTTTAGGTCACCAAAAGACCTATACAAAAAAAAATGCAAATGCAGAGTGGACATGGCAACAGATTTATCAGTCGCAATTCAAGTCTTGATACCATTAACCCAGTGCTATTTGAGTACACCAATCTCAGAATCTGTCTTCTGTCAGAGAAGTATCTGTGACATCTACCTCACAGGACTGGTGTTAAAAGTAAAATAAAAAATATGAAAGCACTCATTTCCAGGAAATAAGAAGTGAACCTCTAAGTCCCTTGCTTCCATTATCCAAGACCATTTTTAAAAATTTCTATCTAATTGGGAATGCAAGCTGGTGCAGTCACTCTGGAAAACAATGTGGAGGTTCCTCAAAAAACTAAAAATAGAACTACCCTATGACCCAACAACTGCACTACTAGGCATTTATCCAAGGGATACAGGTGTGCTGTTTTGAAGGGACACATGCACCCCCATGTTTATAGCAGCACTATCAACACCAGCCAAAGTATGGAAAGAGCCCAAATGTCCATCGATGGATGACTGGATAAAGAAGATGTGGTATATATATATACAATGGAGTATTACTCGGCAATCAAAAAGAATGAAATCTTGCCATTTGCAACTACGTGGATGGAACTGGAGGGGATTATGCTAAGTGAAATTAGTCAGAGAAAGACAAAAATCATATGACTTCACTCACATGAGGACTTTAAGAGACAAAACAGATGAACATAAGGGAAGGGAAACAAAAATAATATAAAAACAGGGAGGGGGACAAAGCATAACAGACTCATAAATGTGGAGAACAAACAGAGGGTTACTGGACAGCATGTGGCAGGGAGGATGTGCTAAATGGGTAAAGGGCATTAAGGAATCTACTCCTGAAATCATTGTTGCACTATACGCTAACTAATTTGGATGTAAATTTAAAAAAAGGTGGGGGGGAGGCACGCCTGGGTGGCTCAGTCGGTTAAGCATCCGACTTCGGCTCAGGTCACGATCTCACGGTCCGTGAGTTCGAGCCCCGCATCGGGCTCTGTGCTGACAGCTCAGAGCCTGGAGCCTGTTTCAGATTCTGTGTCTCCCTCTCTCTCTGATGCTCCCCCGTTCATACTCTGTGTCTGTCTCAAAAATAAACGTTAAAAAAAAAAGTGAAAACAACCCAAATGCCCATCACCTGATGATGGATAAATAAAATACAATGCATCCATGCAATGAAATATTATTCAGCAATAAGGAATGAAATAACTGATACATGCTACAACATGATAAATCTTTAAATCATCTTGTTAAATGAAGGAAGTCAGTCATAAAAGACCACATATTGTATGTTCCATTTACATGTAATGTTCAGAATATGAAAATCTATAGAGACAAAAAGTAGATTAGCAGTTATCAAGGGCTGGGGGCTTTGGGAAAAATTGGGAGTGACTGCTAGTGGTCAGAAGGTTTCTTCTGGAGTTAATAAAATGCTCTAAAATTTAGATTGTGATGAGGGTTGACAAATGTGAATATAGTAGGATATGTACTGTGAATACTAAGATGCTGTACTGTGAAAATATGAAAAGCTTTTGAATTTTACAATTTAAATGAGTAAATTTTATGGTGTATGATAATGGTGTATATCTCAATAAAATTTTAAATAAAAAAATAAAATAAAATTTCTATCTAATGAGAAAGATGGAATTAAACAAGGGGGCTTCTCCTAACTACTAATTCACTATAGAACCATTTTCCCTGGGGTAGTTTTTCAAATGTCTCTGACATCCCAAAAGAAAATCTGAGCCTAGTATATTTTATTCCTATGCTACCTTCCTTGGCTCTTTAATTGTAACCACCAAGTTAGGGAAATACTAACAAATAACTAGCAATTTAGGTCATGTAATCTATACTGAATTACTAACACTGGGCAAAGAAAAGTAAAGTTACATAGCTGAACACCTATCATTTTAAAATGTACTTTTCCTCTTTTTCAGAGATTATAGTGTATTTACAGTTTTCTAAGACTTCCAACTGGTTAACTTTTTTTTTTTTTTTTTTAATGTTTATTTTTGAGACAGAGAGAGACAGAGCATGAACAGGGGAGGGTTAGAGAGAGAGGGAGACACAGAATCTGCAGCAGGCTCCAGGCTCCGAGCTGTCAGCACAGAGCCCGATGCGGGGCTTGAACTCACGGACAGTGAGATCATGACCTGAGCTGAAGTCGGATGCTTAACCGACTGAGCCACCCATGCACCCCCCAGCTGGTTAACTCTTACATTTACATTTCTGCTGCCTTGATCGTCGCTTCAAGTTTGCTCGTGTATGGAGACAGAAAGTAACAGTCCACAGTATTCAGAAACCCCCTTCAAAGTCCCTCTGGAAGTCTTTGCACACCTGTGCCCTGAACTAGAGCCCCCAAACAGCGTGTCATAGGTGTACTGTGCAGAAGGGGTATAGATGTGGTGAGATATTCATCCCCTTCAGGCCTCAGAACAACCGGGTAAGGCTTGGGGTGGTCAGAGTTCTTGAGCCAGGCGCTTCTGGCTGCAGCTCTGGGTGTACCCCAGTGTGGTATCCCAACAGCAACTGCTGTCTCTCATAATGAGAAAAACTCTGAGCAACACCGCCCTTAATACATAGGTGTTAAGCAGGGGCTTCTGCCTCTGCAAGAGGCCCTGCCCCACCTGTCTTCTCCCCTTGGTCTTACTCCCCTAGCTCTATAGGTACCCACCTCCTTCTCCTGTGCTTCCTGTTTAGCCCATGTAGGCCTCCAAATTGTAGTCTCTCTTCCCTCTTTTTCTCCCCTCTGTTCTTTCATCTTCTTTTCTTCAGTAATAATATACTTGTCAAGTATACCCTTCTTTTACAATACTCCTGCTCCTTCAGGTGATAATAATACCCTATTTATAGATACCAAATCCACCCTGAAGTTGCTACAACCTCACTAGCAAGTGAGTACTCACTCTAAGAAAGACTGTTGTTTGTTTTTTAATTTTAGAGAGAGAGAGTCTGAGTGGGGGAGAGAGGCAGAGGAAAAGAGTCTTTTTTTTTTTTTTTGAGAGAGAGAGAGAGATAGGGTATAAGTGAGAGACATATAGGGAGACGGAAGATGGAAGTAAGAGGGGGAGGGGGTAGAGAGAAAGAGACAGACAGGGGGAGAGGGAGAGAGAGAGAAGCAGGGCTCACCCGGGGCTGGTGTTCACCTGAAGCAGGGCTTGAACTCAACAACTGTGAGATCATGACCAGAGCTGAACTCAGATGCTTAATAACTCAGCCATCCAGGCACCCAGAAAGGAGACTATTGGAATTTATGAAGTCAATGAACCCTGAAAAACCCTCTTCTCTGGAGACTCATCACTGCCAAGTTTAAATGACTTCTAATTTTTTCATCTGTAAGAAGATTGTTTATAATGTAGTTCCTATTTTCTTCCTTTCTCCTTCTCCCTTAATGAGAGACATTCAATCCAAATATCTGGCCTGAGCAACGTTTGTATAGGCCAAACTATCTCACTTCAGCTAGGCCTGTGATGACAGGATTGCTAAGTGAAAAAGTAATTCCTTTCCCCCAAGCTTCTCATTCCTCAACCCTGCATTTTTACTGAAAATTCATGACAACCAAATTCAACACTCCTCCCCATAATGGCCTCAATCCTTTTATCATTTTTAGTCAGACAACCCCAGTTTGCACAACTTCAGAGGCAACTTCTTATACCATATGCCACGTGGCAGATTTCAAATGATAGCTATGCTAAATCTTCTCTACTCTTAGTAAAGATCCCAAACTCTATCATCTATCCAGTCAGCAGTCAGCAAATGGCTGCCTGTGGGGTACATGCAGGCTGTGGATTTTCAAATTAAAGGTTTACATAACATAGCTATGCCAATTCATTTGCATATAATTTGCAGCTGGCTTTGGGCTTCAACAGCAGAGTTGAATAGCTGTCAAACACTATACAGCCCAAAATGCCTATATTATTTACTGTCTGGCACGTTACAGAAAAGTTTGCAAATGCCTGAATCTAGATTATAATTTACTAAAGACAGGGGCGCCCGGGTGGCTCAGTCCTTTAAGCGTCCGACTTTGGCTCAGGTCATGATCTCACAGTTGGTGAGTCTGAGCCCCGCGTCGCGCTCTGTGCTGACAGCTCAGAGCCTGGAGCCTGCTTCCAATTCTGTGTCTCCCTCTCTCTCTGCCCCATCCCCACTCATGCTCTGTCTCTGTCTTAAAAAATAATAAAAATTTAAAAAAATTTTTAAAAAGAATTTACTAAAGATACAGCTCAAGGGTTGGAAGTGATATTCCGTTTGGACAATATTTTGTTTTTATTTGGACAGTGTTTTATTTGGACAATGTTTTTTTATTTTTTTAATTTTTTATGAGTGGTTGATACATAATGTGTCACAATGATAGTGATTCAACTTTCATGTTCTCTATCCTCACAAGTGTACCTACCATCCGTCACCATAGCTTTTTACAGTACCACTGACTACATTTCCTATGCTTTCCCTATTTTTCACATGACTTATTCATTCCACTACTGGAAGCGTTTATCTCCCACTCCCCCTTTACCCATTCTGGCCACCCGTCCACTCCCCTTCCCTCTGGCAACCATCAGTTTGTTCTCTGTGGACATATAATATATTTTAAAATCATTGAGTTAATTGTGTATATAAAAAATCTTATTTATGGGGCGCCTGAGTGGCTCAGTCGGTCAAGCATCCGACTTTGGCTCAGGTCATGATCTTATGGTCCATGGATTCGAGCCCTGTACCAGGCTCTGTATTGACAGTTCAGAGCCTAGAGCCTGGAGCCTGTTTCGGATTCTGTGTCTCCCTCTCTCTCTGCCCCTTCCCCACTCACACTCTCTCTCAGGAACGCAAAAATAAACCTTAAAAAATTTTTTTAATAAAATCTTATTTATAAATATAACCTTGTAATTTTTCTCAAAACACTCCTAGGCAAATCTAGCCACACTGAGCTCACATTCTTAAAAGGTATCAAATGGCTAGAGTATGTAGTAATGGCCCCCTTTAGAAAGATGGTACATAGCTGTCCAATTTGCCACAGTCCTCACCTAACCTGCTTCCCTCAATTTCATTATTTTCTTGATTGTGTAAGCTTAAGTTTGCAACCTCTCAAGCCATTAAAATCTTCACCTTCCTTCCCTTTACTCTTACATACTATAACTGTACATTTTAGTGTCAAGTTGGCTAGGCCTTGGTGCCCAGATGTTTAGTCCAACACCAGTCTAGATAATGCTGTGAGGTATTTCTAGATGTGATGAACATTTAAATCAACAGACTTTAAGTAAAGGAGAACCGTTGATAATGTGGGAGGGCCTCATGCAATTAAATGCCTTAAGAACAAAGACTGAGACCCACAAGAAGGAACTCTTTCCCGAATCTGCAGCCTGCAGGCCTGCCTCAAAAGCACATGAACGAATTCCTTTATTTATTATTTTTAAATTTAATTCCAAGTTAGTATACTGTAATAATGATTTCAGGAATAGAATTTAGTGATTCACCACTTACATAAAGTATCTAGTGCTCATCCTAACAAGTGCCCTCCTTAACACCCATCACCCATGTAGCCCATTCCCCACCCAACACCTTACCAGCAACCCTCAGTTTGTTCTCTGTATTTTAGAGTCTCTTATGGTTTGTCCCTCTCTCCATTTTTATCTTATTTTTGAATCCCTTCCCCTATGTTCATCTGTTTCTTAAATTCCACATATAAGTGAAATCATATGATATTTGTCTTTCTCTGAGTGACTTATTTTTGCCTAGCATAATACATTCTAGTTCCATCCACATTGTTGCAAATGGCAAGATTTCATTCTTTTTCATCACCAAGTAATATTCCAGAGAGAGAGAGAGAGAGAGAGAGAGAGAGAGAGAGAGAGAAGGTGTGTGTGTGTGTGTACACAATACATCTTTATCCATTCATCAGTTGATGGACATCTGGGCTCTTTCCATATTTTGGCTATTGTCAATAATGCTGCTATAAACATTGGGTGCACATGCACCTTTGAATAGACAGTTTTGTATCCTTTGGATAAATACCTAGTAGTCCAGTTGCTGGGTTGTAGGGTAGTTCTTTTTAATTTTTTGAGGAACCTCCATACTGTTTTCCAGAATGGCACTCCCACCAGCAGTGCAAAAAGGTTCTTCTTTCTCCAATCTTTGTCAACATCTGCCGTTGCCTGAGTTGTTAATTTTACCCATTCTGATAAGTGTGAGGTGGTATCTCATTGTGGTTTTGATTTTTATTTCCCTGATGATGAGTGATATTGAGCATCTTTTCATGTGTCTCATAGCCATTTGGATGTCTTCTTTGGAAAAGTATCTATTTCTTCACTGGATTATTTGGTTTTTGGGTGTTGAGTTTGGTAGATTTCTATAGATTTTTGATACTAACCCTTTATCCAATATGTCATTTGCAAATATCTTCTCCCATTCCATTGGTTACCTTTTAGTTTTGCTGATGGTTTCCTTTGCTGTGCAGAAGGTTTTTATCTTGAAGAGATGCCAATATTTCACTTTTGCTTTTGTTTCCCTTGCCTCTGGAGACATGTCAAGTAAGAAGTTGTTGCGGCCGAGGTCAAAGTGGTTGTTGCCTGCCTGTTTTCTCTGTTTTCTCTAAAATTTTGATGGCTTCCTGTCTTACAGTTAGGTCTTTCATCCATTTTAAGTTTATTTTTGTGTATGGTGTAAGCGGTCCAGGTTCATTCTATGTCGCTGTCCAGCCTTCCCAACACATTTGCTAAAGAGAGTCTTTTTTCTATTGCATGTATTTTTTTTAATGTTTATTTATTTTTGAGAGAGAGACAGAGTGTGAGCAGGGAAGGGTCAGAGAGAGAGGGAGTCACAGAATCTGAAGCAGGCTCCAGGCTCTGAGCTGTCTGCACAGAGCCCAACATGGGGCTCAAACCATTAACTGTGAGATCATGACCTGAGCCAAAGTCAGACACTTAACCAAGTGAGTCACCCAGGTGCCCCTCTATTGGATTTTCTTTTCTGCTTTGTCAAAAATTAGTTGGCCATATGTTTGTGGGTCCATTCTCGAGTTCTTTATTCTGTTCTATTGATCTATGTGTCTGCTTTTGTACCAGTACCATACTTAGTCTTGATGATTATAGGTTTGTAATACAGCTTGAAGTCTGGAATTGTGATGTCTTCAGCTTTGGTTTTCTTCATCAACATTACTTTGGCTATTCAGGGTCTTTTGTGGTTCCACACAAATTTTAGGATTGTTTATTCCAGCTCTGTGAAGAATGTTGGCGCTATTTTGATAGAGACTGCACTGAATGTGTAGATTGCTTTGGGTAGTCTCAACATTATAATATTTGTTCTTCCTATCCAGGAGAATAGAATGTTTCATTTCTCTGTGTCTTCTTCAGTAGCTTTCATAAGCTTTCTATAGTATTCAGTATATAGATTTTTCACCTCTTTGGTTAGGTTTATTCCTAGGCATTTTATGGTTTTGGCGCAACTGTAAATGGGATCAGTTCCTTGATTTCTCTTTCTGCTGCTTCATTATTGGTGTATAGAAATGCAACCACTTTCTGTACATTGATTTTATATCCTGAAACGTTGCTGAATTCATGGATCAGTTCTAGCAGTTTTTTTGCGGAGCCTTTGGGTTTTCCACATAGTGTATCATGTGGTCTGTGAAGAGTGAAAGTTTGATGTCCTCCTTGCCGATTTGGATGCCTTTTCTTTTGTCTGATTGGTGAGGCTAGTACTTCCAACATTATGTTAAATAACAGTGGTGAGAGGGGACATACCTGTCATGTTCCTGACCTTAGGGGGAAAGCTCTAAGGTTTTCCCCACTGAGGATGATATTACCTGTGAGTCTTTCATATAGGGTTCATGATCCAAGATGGGTCACATGAACCAATTCCTTTAAAATAAATCTTTCTATTTACATCAATATATATCCTATTGGTTCTATTTCTCTTGAGAACCCTGAATAAACCTGAAAAACCCAGTTTTTCTGTATTAAAGGAAAAGTATCTTCCTTCTTTCCAAGGCAAATGATGCCTTCTCATTCATTTTTAGGTTACTTGGGGCTGTATGTGAAAGACTACTCTCTATAGGTTACTACAAATCCCTTGAACTCCAGCCAAATTGGCTTAATCACAGTGACATTAAAAACAAACAAACAAACAAAAAAAACCAAGAAAAAAAGCCTACACTCTTATACCTATGCAATTTTGCCCATAGCATCCAAGCAGTCTAAAAATGACTACCTTTTTTGCCTTTCTGCTTTCCCAAATTTTACTTTTCCTTTAAGCTCAAACACAACCCTCATCTGCTTTGTAAAGACTTCCCTAGTCACTCTATCCAAAACTATATTGTTCTTGTTTTAAATTCCTATATTACTGTCTGTTTTATTTTAGTGATTACTCTATTATTATATGTATTAGTGTTTTTTAATCTCTTATTATTTTTAATTATTAATGTGTTTACATTTTATCTCCCTTACTAGATTGTAAAATCTTACAAGGTAAGAACCATATCCAAATCATCCCATCTCTGTAGAATCTAACACCATCTAAAAGACACACTCTCACTTGGAAATAAGGAAGTCTCTGAAGTTACTTGATATAATGCTACTTTCTGAAAAGAATGAAACTAGGAATTGCTCTATCATTAGTTGTTCTTGTCTTTCCTTCCTTCTTTTTTCTCTCCATCCTGTCCCCCCGCTTTTATTTTTTTACACTGCCCAAGGTGCTAGAAGGAATCAACAACCAGCACAGCTCTGCTATTGGTCCTGAAGTGTTTCTGGAGTCATTATTCTCGGGGCAAGAATATAAGAACGGAGTAGACAATTTATCTGCATGTTTTTTAAAGTATATCAAGTACCTAAAACAATATGACACAAGGTAGGTGCTCAAATATTTGTTAAAAGAATTATTCCACCTATGAACAATGAAACAAGGGCCTTAGATACCCCTCAGTTATTTTACGTTAGTCAAAGACCATTATCTTTATCTTTACCCTTATTTTTTAAATCAGAGGTTATAAGTGTGTTTTACTCTACATGTTTGATTTTTCACTATGACATTTTACCTTTATCTCCTTTAAGTCTGTATACTAATTAGTTTGGACTTTGTTAGGCAGCTAGTCAAATCTTATGTACCCTGTGGATACACTCAGTAACTGTCCAGTGGCTAGATGACATAGAACAAATTATAATACTTCAACAAACTAAATACTGTTTCTTCTGTGACCAATATTTTGGTGACTGTTAAATACACATATCTTAAAATAAATGCAATAAATTTTAACATAAAAAGTCAAATGCAGTCTTCAAGATCTTTATAAAAAAAGGAAATCATGGTTATATTAGGAAGATTTCCAAAATATATTTAAAATTTCATGAGATTATAAAAAATTTTGGTGTGATTCAGGACTAGGTAATAACTTTAAACACTGTAATACGGGGCACCTGGGTGGTTCAGTTGGTTGAGAGTCCAACTCTGACTCAGGTCATGCTCCCATGGTTCATTGGTTTGAGCCCCACGTTGGGCTCTGTGCTGACAGCTCAGAGCCCGGAGCCTGCTTCAGATTCTGTGTGTCCCTCTTTCTTTGTCCCTCCCATTTGCGCTTTGTCTCTCTCTCTCTCTCCAAAATAAATAAACATTAAAAAAAAATTTTTAATAAAAAAACTGTAATACATGATTAGTCTTACCTTTGTTTATGAAGTTTTCTAATTTTAGATTCATAATAATCAATTAGGCAAAGCAACCTAGAAAACAGAAGATAGACTTAATTTTCAAAATTTGGTATTGGAGCATTTACTACTATTGTCTCTACATAACTTCAGATTACAATGATAAATGTACCAGCAAGTTTAAAAATTTGATTTTTTTTACCCGAAGCATTATACTAAGCCATATATTTTATATTAATTTCAAAGTATAGGTTTTAAAATAACCACAAACTTCATATCTCGACATATTAAATGAATATTTTCCTTGTCCCAGCAGTTCTACCTTTAGCAATTGCTCCCACAGAAATATTTGCTTAAGCTTGGAACTCAAAATGAACAAAGCTATCCAATGCACCATTATTTACAAGAGTAAGAACCCAGAAATAATCTAACTGTTCTTCAATAAGGAAAAGTTAAATAATGACACATCTGCTCTATAGAAAACAATGAAGCACAGAAGAAATGATGTAAATTTCTATGTCCTAATAAAAATTGATAAGGAACAAAAGTAACGCTGCATAGCAAAATGTAGAGTATTACTCTACTTGTTTTAAAAAGAAATAATTTTAAGTGACGTTGTCTTTATCTTGAATAAGAACTCTGTGGGTTGTTTTTTTTGTTTGTTTGTTTGTTTGTTTTGAGAGTACATATGGGGGAAGGGCACTGGGAGAGGGAGAGAGAGAATCCCAAGTAGGCACAGCGTGGAACCTGATTCAGGGCTTGATCTCATGACCTGAGCTGAAATTAAGAGTCAGTTGCTTAACCAACTGAGCGACCCAGGTGCCCAACTCTATGGGTTCTTAAGTGGGGGATAATACCATAACCTAGGGGATGGTTCTAGTTGTCACACTAACTAGTTGAGGAGAGGGAAGGATCTTAAAAGTTCATCAATGAACTCACAGCCCTACTACACAATGAACCATCCCCTGCAAAATGCCAATGGCACTCCTGTTGTTAAACCCTAGGAAGGACACAAACTAAAGTATTACAAGTGATTATCTCTGGAATGTGGGAATTAGGAGGGGTAAGCAGATACATAATATTTTACTTTACACACTTTTATACGGTTTGAATTTTTATAAACGTGCTGCATTTGTAATTTTTAAAAACCCTTAAAAAAATAACACTGTTTTCACATTATTCTTTTTTTTTTTAATTTTTTTTTTTTAACGTTTATTTATTTTTGAGACAGAGAGAGACAGAGCATGAACGGGGGAGGGTCAGAGAGAGGGAGACACAGAATCTGAAACAGGCTCCAGGCTCTGAGCTGTCAGCACCGAGCCCGACGCGGGGCTTGAACTCACAGACCTGATGATGACCTGAGCCGAAGTCGGTCGCTTAACCAACTGAGCCACCCAGGAGGCCCACATTATTCTTTTTAAAGCAAGAATTCATACTTTTTTTCCATCTGAAGAAAATTACTCATCTCTTTTTTTCAGAGCTTATTCAACCAATTGTGCTCTTACTATACAACTTTCTGGGTTATTCTTTCTCTTCAATCTTTCTCTGTCTCAACACATACCAGCTTTCCTATTACCCGGCAAAAACGCTTTAATTTCTTTTATATCCTTCACAAACCTCCTCACCCCCTACTTCTCCCTTATGCCACCACTCCATCCCTCTTTTTCTTCATAGGAAAGTTCACTCATTCTGATTGTTTACCAGATACCTTCAATAAACTTTTCAGGAAGACTTACTGTGTGTCAAACTGAGAATTCTGAGCAAGACAGTGAGAAGGCAAACACATAAAATGATTAGGCAGCATATAACACTTCTTATCACCTCTCTTTCCTGAAATACTTTTTTTTCCTTAGTTACCCTGACGCCCAAAGGTAACTCCTCTTTTCCCTCTTCTTTCTTCCTCTATCTGATATCTGGAAGGTCTCTGGAGTTCGGCCCTTCTAATTGTAGGCCAAGTATCTCTACATGGCTGATGGAAGGTACCTAAGCACATGTCCATACATGAATTCATCATCTTCCATCCCTCTTCCCCAAACCTAGCTTGAAATTGGGCTATTTTTGAATCCTCTCCTTCTTTCAGTATCTGCAGCCAGTTAGTCTGGACAATTACTGTTCATCTTTGCCATAGTTTCCTTTCTTTTGGCTCTAATGCAGGCCTTTGCGATCTCCAACCTAGACGACTACAACTGATTAGTAACTTGTCTTTTTGTCTCTGGGTTTAATTTCTTTGATCAGAAATCCTGAGGGGGGGGAGGGGGGTGGTTCCTGCTATATAGTAAGCAGAACCCAAACTCTTCAGCCTGGAGTTTGAGTCCTTCACAAAGTTCCAGCACACCTCTCCATATTGTCTCTTAAGACACTTACCATCATCATTTTGTGCACTCTACACTCCAGACCTCTTGGACTACTTGCTATTTTCAAATATATTCAGTTTTCCTGCCACCATGCTTCTCTAACTAAAATACGTTTCCTTCATCTCTACCTATTAAAATTCTATAGCTCCTAATAATCAAGTTTATAAGTTACCTCCTTCATGAAGCCTTTTTGGTCATTCCCATCTTCCTCAAAGGAAACTAATCTCTTCTTCTATCATGCCCACTTGGTATCCTATTTGCCCCACCATTACAGCACAGACCACAATCTGCCTTCTATTTTCTATGTATGTTTCTACCTACCCAGCTAGATTATCAAGTCCATAGTGGCAGGAAACATGTTTTTACTCATCTGTGTATGTTCTATACTGTTTTGCCCAATGCCTTTGTAACTTTTAAAAATAGCCATAGTGGTTCCAACTCATGTATTACTAATAGGGTTAATTACAATTTTTTAAGCTCTGTATCTCAAACTGAAAATTAGCTTTATTAAAAATCCAATAGAGAATTTCCAGGTCATCAAATTCACACCTGAATTAGCTTGACTTCGGATGGCAAATAAATTCTCCCAATACTTCTCTTTCTCTTGCCCTCTTACTCACTCAAATTGGCTGGTTTCTGTTCTTGTCTTCATTCCCTTTCCTCCTTCATTCCTCTCTTATATGCCTCTTTCTCCCACTATAATCATTTCCCTTTCCTTCTTTTAGTTCTTCCTTACCCCTATTTTTCTTTCTTACCCCTGTTTTTCTTTCTTTGCTTCTCTCTTTTTTAAATTTATTCACACCTAGGAGAGCCTTGGTGGCTCAGTCGGTTGAGCATCTGACTCTTGATTTTGGCTCAGGTTGTGATCCCAGGGTCATAGGACTAAGCCCCACATTGGGCACCATGAGCCTGCTTAAGATATTCTCTCTCTCTCTCTCTCTCTCTCTCTCTCTCGCTTTCTCTCCCATTCATGCTCTCTAAAATTAAATAAGTAAAATAAAATAAAATAAATAAAATAAAATAAAATAAAATAAAATATTGGGGTGCCTGGTTTGCTCAGTTGTTAAGCATCCTACTCTTGATTTTGGCTCAGGTTGTGATCTCATAGTTCATGACATCAGGTCCTCCATCTGGCCCCATGCTGACAGCAAATAGTCTGCTTGGCAGTCTCTCTCTCCCTCTTTCTCTGCCCCTTCCCCATTCATGCGCGTGCGCTCTCTCTCTCTCAAAAGAAATAAACTTAAAGAAAAAAAAAAAAAGTAGGGCATCTGGGTGGCTCAGTCACTTAAGTGTCAGACTTGGGCTCAGGTCATGATCTCACAGTCCATGGGTTCAAACCCCACATCGGGCTCTCTGCTGACAGCTCAGAGCCTGAAGCCTGCTATGGATATTCTGTGATTTTCTCTCTCTCTGTCCTCCTCTGCACTCTCTCGCAAAAATAAACATTAAAGGGGTGCCTGGGTGGCTCAGTCAGTTGAGCGTCTGACTTCGGCTCAGGTCATGATCTCACAGCTCATGAGTTCAAGCCCCGGGTCTGAGGCTGACAGCTCAGAACCTGGAGGCTGCTTTGGATTCTGTGTCTCCCTCTCTCTCTGCCCCTAACCCACTCGCATTCTGTCTCTGTCTCTCTAAAAAAGAAAGAAACATTCAAAAAAAAATTTTTAAACAAACATTAAAAACTTTTTTAAGTAATAAAATAAAATTTATTTACACCTATCTCTATATATTTATGGTATCTTAATTTTAATTTTTAAAGTTTTGTCCTTTTTATTCCTTCAAAAGGATGAAAATTATATATATGTATTAGCTCTTAATTATCAAAATAATCTAGTCTTAACTCATTTTTAATTTATATGAGAACTCATTTATTTTTATAGTAAAAGAAATATAATTCTATTATGTAAATATATAAGACTAGTTAAAATTTAATTCATTTATCCTATTAAATGAAAAAAAAAACATGGTGCTACCTTTTATACAAAAAGATGAAATACGGGGGTGTCTGGGTGGCTCAGCTGGTTAAGCATTCAACCCTATTTTGGCTCAGTCATGATCTCACAGTTCATGAAATCGAGCCCCACATCAGGCTCCACACTGACAGCATGGAGCCTGCTTAGGATTCTCTATCCCTCTTTCTCTCTGCCCCTCCCCTGCTTGCACTCTCTCACTTTAAAAAATAAACTTTAAAAAGGTAGGGAAAAATGAACATAATAATGATACTGCTTGTATTTGGTAAAAATAACACTAAACATTTAAAATTACCCATAGGGGAAGTAAGGAATAGGGTCAAGGGGACAGAAATGAAAACACAACTTTCTGAATACGAATAATTAGTTTTGACTTTGGAATCATATTGATGTCTTACATATTCAAAAGTAAATCAAATATAAAAAAGCAATCCCTAAAAATTGAAAACAAATTTAAATAAACCTAACTGTATATTAATCTGGTGACACACACGCAAAGAAATATTTCAAGATATTTTACAACACTGTATTTGACTGCATCCTAGTAGAATACATTATCGGTGTCTAAGATAATTGCAAAGAAATTTAAATTTCATAAGTAGGCTTATTGTTAGCAGTAATTCTGGTATTATTTTGAAACCATTTTCATATATTACACAATAAAGCAAATGAATAAGTATTATATTATTGTTAGGAAAAAGGATTTCTAGCATAAAAGAAAGTTACAAATGTAGAATCAGACTTTCAATCCTGTAATGTTAACTTTAGATGGAAAAAAAAATTAAGGATTTGTTTTCTCCCCAGAAATATATATATAATTCCCTGCACTCTTCACTAAAAAGTCCTAAAATCAGTGACAACATAATAAACATTATAAGCATGACAAGCAACCCCAACATCCAGACTGTGGTCTCTAAAAACCATTCCTAACTAAAAGAAATGTCTAATTAATTAATTTTAATTTTAATTTAGTTAATTCTAAATGTTTAGTGTTAGCTTTAACAAATATCTGAGTCCACTTCACAAAAGCGCTCTGAGGCAAAAAAAAAAAAAATTAATTAAATAATAATAATGATAATAATAATAATAAAGCACAGAATGTGCCTTCTGCCTAGAAGTAAGAAATTTAACAAAGATTAATGCGGTTGGGTTGAAAGGATATACTACCAGCAGGAAAAAGTTCCCACCTGCTGAAGACAGAATAATTTTATTATTAAAATACTTTTGTTAACAACTTTAGAAAGAAGAGAGATAGCCACAAACAAAAAATCTTACTGCTTATCACTGGAAATCATAACAGCATCAACTTCTTACGCTAAAAAGTGAGAATTAAGGGGCGCCTGGGTGGCTCAGCTCGTTGGGCATCTGCCTCTTGATTCCAGCTCAGGTTATGAAGATCTCACATTTTGTGAGTTCAAGCCTCTACTTGGGACTCTGTCTCCCTCTCTGCTCCTCCTCTGCTAGCTTTCTCTCTCTCTCTCAAAATAAATAAACTCTAAAAATTTTTTAAAAAAGAAAAAGTAGGAAGTAAAATGAAAAAACTGAACACTAATTCTATCTTCCCTGTAACAAACCACATAAGGCAACTAAACAGCCCATAGTCGGGGCGCCTGGGTGGTGCAGTCGGTTAAGCGTCCGACTTCAGCCAGGTCACGATCTCGCGGTCCGTGAGTTCGAGCCCCGCGTCAGGCTCTGGGCTGATGGCTCGGAGCCTGGAGCCTGTTTCCGATTCTGTGTCTCCCTCTCTCTCTGCCCCTCCCCCGTTCATGCTCTGTCTCTCTCTGTCCCAAAAATAAATAAAAAAATAAAAAAAATAAAATAAATAAACAGCCCATAGTCAATAGGAAAGATTCTTTTTTTTATGAAAGAATTAAAAAAACAAAAAACAAAACAGTAGAATTGAAAAATCACTATTTTGCAAAATCATCAATTAGGTGAAACCATTAGATGAAGAGATGATGGGGAATTTTATAGCGGAAAGATTACATTACTATTTAACCCCAACAATCTAGTATCCCTAAGAGTAAGTCAACAAGACAATATGTGCCTAATATGTTACAATTAGAATCAATTACCACCTTTGGAAGTATTTTGCCAAAAATATTTTTTCTTTTTTTTTTAAGTTTATTTATTTATTTTGAGAGAGAGTGAGTTTATTTATTTTGCAAGACAGAGAATCCCAAGCAGACTCCGTGCTGTCAGGGCAGAGCCTAACACGGGGCTCCATCTCACAACTGTGAGATCACAGCCTGAATAAAAACAAAGAGTTGGATGCTTATATGACTGAGCCACCCAGGCACCCCTGCCAAAAATATCTGTATCTAAATTTAGCCCTAATTTCCAGTTTAGAGGAAATACAGGAGACAGAAGAGTAAGTTAAATGACATAATAAGAAAGCAAATCTAGCATAAACCAGTTTCCAAGACAAATGACCAGTTTCTTCAACAAGTCAATGACATTTTGGGGGGAAAATAAGCAGGGAACAAAAGGAGGAAGACTCCTCTAGTTTATAAGAGATATAACCACTCCCAAGATAAAATGTGTTTTAAAAAATGATAATGAATAAAACTACACATATGAATTTATGTAGGAAACATTACTGTCTATCCAAGATGGTATGAGGAACTCTTTTGCAGAGATAAGCAAACACTCTGTTTTGAGTGACAATGCGCTCTTCCTCCTCTTTTGTTAATCTATAGATATCCTTTTGCAAAGAAGCAATGGTCTCTTGTTGCTCCATTTGTTTTTTCTTATAATGCTGACATTTTGCCTGTAAGAAATTTTTCAAAAAACATAATCACAATATGTACCTCTAGGACATGCTGCCCTAATAACATTGTACACAGCTTCTATCAAGATGCTTCATTCAAGAACTTTTAACAACTGTTTTCACATGGGTGCAAGCTCCAAGGACATTAATAAGTCATAAACAGAAAAAAAAAAAATCAAACAATAGGGAAACTATAATTAATTGGGTCTATTCAAGTTTGGGTAGTAAGTAAAGGAACTCAAGTATGTCCATAAAAATGATATAATTTCATAGATGAAAATAATAATCAGGAAACAACCAATATTAACAAATTGGATTTAACAAAAACCAGGATTTAAAATTCAGTTTTCTTTTTTTTTTTTTTTGAGAAAGAGCATACATGCACACGTGAGCTAGGAAGGGACAGAGGCAGGAGGAGAAAGAGAGAATCTTAAGCAGGCTCCACACCCAGCACAGAGCCCAACAACAGAGCCTGAAATGTGACTTGATCACATGACCTTGAGATCACGACCTGAGCAGAAATCAAGTTGGATAACCACCCAAGGGCCCCTAAAATTCACGTTAAGTGATCAATGATAATTCAAGATTTCAGATAATTTGATCAATTTAGGCACTCATGCCATATGAGAGACAACAAACTCAGAGGAAGTCCCTAACAAGGATTTATTATTAAGAAATAATATATACCCCAAGATTTATACAAAGGAATATGAATCTTGGACACTCTCTTGCTTGTCTTCAATGAAATATCACTGGCCTGGTTTTCTCTTATTCCCTACCTTCAATCCTTCAATGTCCTTTGAAAGCTCATTATCAACAGCACTATCATTGCTGTTATTAATACACTTTTCATTAAACTCAGTGAGAAACTCCATCCCCACCTAACCTGCCTATAACTAAGACATACCATTTTCAAAAGAGAATGACTTGTCTAAGCACATGTTCACCTGCCCATAGTGTCAAGTTTACTGAGACTTAGATAGCCTCAAGGGGAAAAGGGGACTCAGCTTCTGATACTACAACATCTCCCAGTAACCAGTGATCATCTGCCTCAGCCCCCAACTAGAAGTCAGGCAGTTGCTCTAGAGCCAAGTGATAAATGTCCCAGTTCCACCTCTATCTATACATTAGCAATGAAACCAGAACTAATCATCAGTTTTGCAAGGTTGCAGGTGTTAAGAGCAATATACAACCATCAACTGTATCTCTCCTAAGTCATTCTATGAGGCCAACATTATCTTGATACCAAGCAAGACAACACAAGAGAAGAGAACCACAAACCAATATCCATTATACATACTAACGTGGATAATCTCCGACAAAACTCTAGCAAACCAAATTCCTTAACATATTAAAAGGATTGTATACCAGGACCAAGCGACATCTATTCCTAGAATGCAGAAACGACCCATCATGTGAAAAATCAATGTACTATACCACATTAACAGATTGAAAGAAAAAAAAAAAAACATATGATCATCTTAATTGATGTAGAAAACGCATTTGACAAAATCCAACACCCTTTCATGATAAAACACTCAGCAAACCAGGAACAGAATGAAACATTCTCAACATAATAAAAGCCATTTATGGGGCACCTGGGTGGCTCAGTTGGTTAAGTGTCCGACTTTGGCTCAGGTCATGATCTCACATTTCTTGAGTTTGAGCCCTGCACTGGGCTCTGTGCTCACAGTTCAGAGCCTGGAGCCTGCTTCAGATTCTGTGTCTCCCTCTCTCTGCCCCATCCCTACTCATGCTCGGTCTCTCTCTGTCTTAAAAGTAAATAAAACATTTTAAAAAAATTTAAAAAGCCATTTATGAAAAACCTAGAGTGAACATCATACTCAATAGTGACAGACTGAAAGCTTTTCCTCTAAGATCAGAAACAAGGCAAAGATGCCTGCATTCGTTAATTGTACTGGAAGTCCTTATCAGAGTAATCAGCCAAGAAATGGAAATAAAAGGCATCCATTTTAGAAAGAGGTAGAAGTATGTTTGTAGATGATACGATGCTATATGCAGAAAACTTAAAGTGTGCACAAAAAGAAACCTGTTAGAATAAACGAATTCAGCAATGTAGAAACATACAAAGTCAACACAGAAAAATCAATTGCATTTCTTGTTTTTTAATTTGTTTTGAGAGAGAGAAAGAGAGAGAGAGAGACAGAAAGAGAGAGAGCATGCGTGCGAAGGAAGGGCAGAGAGGGAGGGAGAATCCTAACCAGGATCCAGGCTGTTGGTGCAGAGCCCCACATGGGGCCCAATCTCACAAACCACGAGATCGTGACCTGAGCCAGGACCAAGAGTCAGATGCTCAACCGAATGAGCCACCAGACACCGCTCAATTGCATTTCTGTATTTACAATGAACAATCCAAAAGGGAAATTAAGAAAACAATTCCATTTACAATAGATCGAAAAGAATAAAATAGAAATAAACCAAGAAGACAAAAGACATACATTGAAATTATAAAAAGTTGCTGAAGGAAAGTGAAGACAACACAAATGAATGTCAAGACATTCTGTATTCACAGACTGGAAGACTTAATATTGTTTAGAGGTCAATACTACCCTAAGTGATCTAGAGACTCAATGCAATCACTATCAAAATTCCAATGACATTTTTTTTTGCAGAAACAGAAAAATCTGTCCTAAAGTTCATATGGAATCTCAAGAGATCTTACACAGCCAAAACAATCTTAAAAAAGGAACAAAGTTAAGGTTCTTAAACTTCCTGATTTCAAAGCTTATCACAAAACTATAGTAATCAAAACAGTGTGATACTGGTATATACCAACAGAGTAGAACAGAGAAAGCCCAGAAATAATCCTGTGGATACATGATCAAATTTTTTTTAAACAAGGGTACCAAAACTATTCAAAGGGAAAAGAACAGGCTTTGTTCAACAAATAATGTTGGGAAAACTGGGTATCTACATACTAAAGAATTAAGTTGGACCCTTATCTAACACCATATACAAAAATTAACAAAATGGATCAAAGATCTAAATGTACAAGATAAAATAAAATTCTTAGAAGAAAACATAGGACAAAAGCTTAGTGACACTGGATTTGGCAATCATTTCTTGGATAAGACACAAAAAGCACAAGAGAAAAAAAAACCAGATAAACTTTCTCCAAACTTAAAACTTTTGTCTATCAAAGGACAACCAACAAAATAAGAAAATATTTTCAAATAGTACATAGGATAAGAGTCAGTATCCAAAATAAACAACTCCAGGGGCGCCTGGGTGGCTCAGTTGGTTAAGCGTCCGACTTCGGCTCAGGTCACGAACTCGCGGTTTGTGAGCTCAAGCCCCATATCAGGTTCTGTGCTGACAGCTCGGAGCCTGGAGACTGCTTCAGATTCTGTGTCTCCCTCTCTCTGCCCCTCCCCTGCTCATGCTCTGTCTCTCTCTGTCTCCCCAAAATAAATAAATGTTAAAAAATAAATAATAAACAACTCCAACAACTCAACAACAAAATCCAATAAAAAAACAAGAAAAGGACTTGAATAGAAATTTCTCTAAAGAACATATACAAATGACCAATAAGCACATGAAAAGATGCTCAACATCACAGACCATTAGCAAAATGCAAATTAAAACCAGAATAAGATACCACTTCACACCAATTAAAATGGCTACTATTAAAAATACAACAAAAATGAAAAATAACAAATGTAGGTAAGGATGTGGGGAAATCTTGTGCCTTGCTGGTAGAAATGTAAAATAGTGTAGCAACTTCAGAGAATATATTGCAGTTCAAGAAAAAATTAAACATAAATTTACCATATGACCAAGCAATTCCACTTCTGGGTATATAACCCAAACAACTGAAAGCAGGGACTTGAATAGACATTTGTACATCCACGTTCATAGCGGGATTATTCACAATAGCCAAAAGATGTCTATCCAAGTGTCTATTGATGGATGAATGGATAAACAAAATGTGGTATATACACACAACAGAATGTTATCAGGCTTTAAAAAGAAAGGAAATTCCAACATGCTACAACATGGATAAATCTTGAAGACATTACGGTAAAATGAAATAAGCCAGTCACAAAAGGACCAATACTGTATGATTCCACTTATATGAGGTAACTAGAATGGTCAATAATAAGACAAAGTAGAATGATGGTTGTCAGGAGCTGCAGGGGGCAAAGAATGAGGAGTTACTGTTTCATGAGTATGAAGTTTCAGTTTGGGAAGATGAAAAAAGTTCTGTAGATGGATGGTGAGGACAGTTGCACAACAGGAATGTACTTAATGCTACTCAATTGTATACTTTAGAATGGTTAAGTTTTATATTCTGTATGATGATATACAACAAAAAAAGGGCGAAAATCAATTTATCTCTATAAACTAGCAATGAACATTAATAAATTAAACAGAAAATCGGGGTGTCTGGCTGTCTCCATCGGAAATGTGTGCAACTCGATCTCAGGGTTGTGAGCTTGAGACCCAAGGTAGGTGTAGAGATTAAATTTTTTATTTTTATTTTTTTAAGATTTTATTTTTTAGTAAACAGTCATCTACATCTATCTACAATACAATCATCTACAATACCATTAAAATATTGGATACTCAGAGCTAAATCTGATAAAATATGTGAAAGGCCAGAGTACCCCAAATTACAAAACACTGCTGAGAGAAATTAAAGACTTAAACAAATAGAAACAGCATGTTCATGGATCATAACATTCAATACTGTTAAGATGCCGTTCTCCCCAAATTGATCTATGTATTCAATCCCAGCAGGCTTTTTTTCTGGAAATCAACAATTAGAAAATTCACAAAGAAATGCAAAAGACCTAAAATAGTGAACACAACATTGACAAAGAAAAATGTAGGAGACTTACAGTGCCTGATTACAAGATTGACCATAATCAAAACAGTGTGGTACTTCCGTTAAGACAGATACATACATTAATGAAACCAGTGTCCAGAAGTAGAGCTACACATACAACAATTCATTTCGGCTAAAAGTACAAAGGCAATGTGGCAGAGGCAGGATACTCTTTCTAAAAAATGGTGGTATAACAATTAGATATTATAACCTTGAGCTAGGAATCATTTTTTAAGATACAAACCAAAAGCATAAGCTATTTTTTAAAAACCTGATAGAATTAAACTTCATCAAAATTTAGAACTTAAGCTCTTTGCAAACTACCAAAAAAATGAAGACAAGTCACAGGCAGTTTCTTACAAAGTTAAATATATGCTTACCATACAACTCAGCAATTCTAGTCTTAGATATCTACCAAAGAGAAATGAAAGCCTATGTCCACAGAAACACTTGAACACAAATATTCATGAGCTCTATTTTTAATAGTCAGAAATTAGAAACAACTCAAATACACACTAACAGGTCAATACACTGTGGTATATCCACACAATGGAATACTTGTCAGTAATAAAAAGTAATAAACTATTGATACAACCAGCAACATGAATGAATCTTGAAATAATTATGTTCAGTGAAAGATGATTAGATATCAATGATTTTGATAGGGTAGTTAGATATGAGCTGGAGGTAAGGATGGTGGTAAACAGTGCTTCCAGTTTCCCCACCTTCCAGGGCTATCAGATCAAGAATAGCAGGTGCTCTCCTTGTGAGTCTGTGGCCTGCAATAACCTAGAACTTCATTATACTATATTTTAACTGCAGTTTCAGCACCCCTCACTCCCGTAAGGGAAAACAGCCATGACAGTTCTGGCAAGCACCCTGTAGGACCAAAAACTTCCCCTCTCTATTGGAGGAGTCCCTTAAATGACCGGAAACCTCAGTCAGAGACCACTCTAGCCACTACCCGTAACCTATGCAACCATAAAAAGAAAAGATAGCCCTAACTCCAGTGCCATTGCCACCTTGGGCCTGCCCGCTGTCCCATCTTGACAGCATATTGTCCTATTTAATAAACTGCTTTGTGCTTGCTACTTTCTTCTGGCTGTCTTTATTGGAGTGCAGATTCTTATATAAATCTTTCATGGGGAACCCAAGAACTAGACCTCCATTCACACAGCACACAATCTCCCACCAAGAACAATTTTAATAGCCTGTGCCACATGAAATGTCCATTTCCTTCCTATCTCTTTCCTCCCTATTTAGATTTTAGTACATATAACCCAGTAATGTATTCTGCATGTCTTGCTGACTTTAAAAAAGTTTAGGTCTACAGACCACCACCAGAAACTCCCAACTCTATATGCAACACAATGGCAATAATTAATATCTTTCAGTACTCACTCTAAATGTCAATGGACTCAATGCTCCAATCAAAAGACATAGGGTAAGAAAATGGATAAGGAAACAAGATCCATCTATATCCTGTTTACAAGAGACCCATTTTAGACCCAAAGACACCTTCAGATTGAAAGTAATGGGATGGAGAACCATCTATCATGGAGTAGCCATACTTAGACAATCTAGATTTTAAAATAAACATTGTAACAAGATGAAGAAGGGCTTTATAGCATAATTAAGGGGTCTATCCACCAAGAAGACCTAACAATTATAAACATCTATGCCAATGTGGAGCACCCAAACATATAAACCAATCACAAACATACAGAAACTCAGTGATAATGATACCATAACAGTAGGGGACTTCAACACCCCCACTTACAGCAATGGACAGATCATCTAAACAGAAAACCAAGGAAACAATGGCTTGAATGATACACTGGACTAGATGGACTTTACATACATTCAGAACATTTCATCCTAAAGCATTGGAATACACATTCTTCACAAGTACGCATGATACATTCTCCAGAATAGAGTACATACTGGGGCACAAATCAGCCCAAGTACAAAAAAGATCAACATCAACAAGTACAATAAAGATCAAGATCACAATGAGATACCACCTTACACCTGTCATAATGACTAACGTTAACAACTCAGGCAACAACAGATGTTGGCAAGGATGCGGAGAAAGAGGATCTCTTTTGCATTGTTGGTGAGAATGCAAACCGGTACAGCCACTCTGGAAAACAGTAGGGAGGTTCCTCAAAAATTAGTGCAATTACACTACTAGGATACAAAAATGCTGATTCGAAGGGGCATGTGTAGCCCAGTGTTTATAGCAGCGCTATCAACAATAGCCAAATTATGAAAGGAGCCAAAATGTCTGTCAACTGATGAATAAAGATATGGTATATATATATACAATGGAATATTACTTGGTGATCAAAAAGAATGAAATCCTGCCATTTGCAAAAATGTGGATGGAACTAGAATGTATTATGCTAAGCGAAATAAGTCAGAGAAAGACCAACATCATATGATTTCACTCACATGTGGAATTTAAGAAACAAAAGGGAAGGAAAAACAAAGGAAGATAAAAACAGAGAGGGAGGAAACCATAAGAGACTCTCAAATAGGGGTGCTTGGGTAGCTCAGTCGGTTAAGCAGCCAACTTTTGATTATGGCTCAGGTCGTGATCTCATGAGCCCTGTATGGGGCTCAGCACTGGGCTTGGAGCCTACTTGGGATTCCTCTCTCCCTCTCTCTCTTCCCCTCCCTGCACTCGCCCATGTGCTCTCTCTCAAAATAAATAAATAAACAGTTAAAAATAAAATAAAATAGGGGCGCCTGGGTGGCTTGGTCGCTTGAGCGTCTGACTTCGACTCAGGTCATGATCTCACAGTTTGTAAGTTTGAGCCCTGCATCGGGCTCTGCACTGACAGTTGGAGCCTGCTTCAGTTTCTCTGTCTCCCTCTCTTTCTGCCCCTCCCCGGCTCACGCTCTTTATCTCGCTCTCAAAAATAAATAAAAAATAAAAAAAATTTTTAATAAAGTAACGATTTCTTAAAATTGGGAAATTAAGCATTCAGTGTTAAAATACTGCTATTTTTATAAAAAGAAAAGTAACCAAACAACTTATAATAATCACAAAGGATATTCCATAAAAACATTAAATTTAATTCAGTAACAAATATTTGAGCATTTACTCCTACTAATAATAGGTACTCTTTTAGCCTAAACAAAATAGACAAAAATATTTGCCTTCATGGAGCTTACATTCTAACACAGGGAAATATATAAACAAAACTATTTGTTTATATATAGTATGTTAGGATATTGGACAGCGGTAAGAACTATGGATAAAACATAAATCAAGGAAGGAGTATGAAGTGTGGTGGATGGGATTGGCAACTGTAAGTAAAGTAGTCAAGAAAGGTATTCCTGAGAGATGGTAACATCCAAGAAAGGACAGAGAGAACAAGCCATGCAGCTAACTCTTGGTGACACTGAGAAAGGAGAGAGAGAAGAGCATGCAGGGCAAAGGGAAAAGAAAGAACAAAATGTACAAAGGCCCTGAAGTGAGGATGATCAAGGAAAATGTTCAAGGAAGAACAAGAACATGAGTGTGGCTGGAGTAGAAATAAGCAAGGAGTACACTAGATGAAATCAGAAAGTAACAGCTAGCCACATTATGTAGGACCTTAGAGGCCATGGTAAGACTTTTTGATTCTCCTCTAAAGAAAAAGGAAAGCCATTAGGGGCTTCTGAGTTACTATGTTCAAAAAGACACTGAAAAAGTCAAGGGTGGAAACAAGAGAGACCAACAGAGGGGTAGAAGAGAAATGAAGGTGACTTGGACCGGAGTGGAGACTAAAAAAAAAATTAAAAGTTTTGGGAAGAAATCCAGGAATACATTTTTAGACACTTAAAATTCTAGATATCTATTAGACATCCAGTAGAGATATCAAATAGGCTGCAAGGTATCAGTCTGGAACTAAGGGAAGATGCCTGGGCTACAGATTTAAATTACAAATGAATTTATGCTATGAATTAGACTGAACATCTGAGTCAGAATATATAGGAAATATAAAAGATCTAAGAAATGAGTACTGGGGAGTCCCAGCACTAAGAGGATAGAGAGATAAGAACCAGCAAAGGAACTGAAGAATGACCAAAAGGAAAACCAGAGGAGAGGACATTCTGGAAACCAAAGAAAGAATTTTAAGAAGGCAACAGTGATAGGTCAATAAGATAAAGTCCACTGAATTAAGCAACAACACAGAGGTCACCTGTGACCTTAATGAGCCGTTTTAGTATTATCATGTAAGAAAACACAATTAATACCTGTAAAGCTTTATGCTCCTTTTGAAGATCTTTTATTTTATTCTGTTGCTGGCTAACCCTATTTATGGATTCATCCTCCAATTCACCAATTTTGGATTTCACACACTCCATAATTTGTTCCAAGTCATTAGCTCGTTGTTCCTGATCGGCTGCTCGGCTCTGTTCTAGCTGAAGTTCATTTCTAATAACACACAATTCCTTCCCTTAGTTATAAAAGTTAAATCACATCAACAAACATACCCATCTAACAACATAATGAATTTCTAAAATTTCTTTGCATTCTTAAAATTTCCATCATGTAACACAAACCAATATAAGAAATATAGGACACTATTACACACCTAAGCTAAGCTATTACTGAAAGAATTATCTATTAAAAATATTAAAATATAAAAATATTTAAACTTAACATTTAGTCAAAATAGAAAATTAAAGGTCTGGATTCTTTTCAAGGCAATTATTTTTAGAATGCATATATCACTTATATACAAACAATTCAAAAGAGACATTTTTCCATTTTCTTACTTAAGCTGCTGATTAGTTTCTATGAGCTCCTGGATCATGTTCTGCTGACGTGTTGTTTCTTCCATCAATGTTTTCAAATTCTGCCTCATCTTCTGTGATGACTGTTTATCAAAAATGATGAAATCTACATTTATGGAATGTAACACAGATAATAAAAATAAAAAGCAAAAAAAAATTTTTAGGATAAAAAGTTTTGAAAGGAAAAAGACATTTTTTACCATAATGAGCAAGAATAGGATCTGATTACCTTTAAGATCAGTTCTTTTGACTAGTAATAAAGGTTTTAAGCCATGCATCATCAAAAGCACATTTATGCTTTCCCATTCTGCTTCTTCCTGCTACGATTACAAAGAGAGAAAAGAATCAACTTTAACATATAGAGAAAACAAACACCCTCTTGAACATAATTTCCTTGTCTTCAGAATAATGGAACTTTTTCTCCAAAGTTTTTTAATATGAATTTTTATGTACATATAGTAAGTAAAATTAAACTTATTTCTGGCAAAATTAGCAGACTATAAAGAATGCAAATGAGCATAAATAATTATATAATTCCAGAATACTCATACATAAGGCCTTAATGGATAGAGTAAAACAAAAACACCAACAAAAAAATACCTTGTAATTTCAGTGAACCAAATAGACCCAAGTTTTTTTGTTTAACTGAACCGGACCAGGCTCTACTCAAAAGAAACAGCTGCAAATTAGGTCATATTAACTGAATAGTAAATTAAATTTGAGTCACTCAGAAACAAGTATCACTTAATAAGTAGGGTCACAAAAATTTTTTTTTAAATCTGACTGGTCAAAGCCAATAATTTAATAGTCTCTTGTATAATAGACAAGGTCTAATTATAAAAAGGAGTCTGTCCATCTAGGTAACTGATTCTAGTAGAATCACTCTGAAAGATACTCTCAAGCTTTGTATCCCTCATTCTTAAATATGTATTTACAACACAAACCTAAGAGGGGAACCCTGACTTTCTAGAGTATGTAAATAAAAACATAATAATGGGAAGAAAAAGGTAATTAAGAACATACAATACAGATAAGAATGAAAAGAGCATGGGGCATCTGGGTGGCTCAGTCAACTAAGCATCTGACTTCGGCTCAGGTCATGATCTCACAGTTTGTGGGTTCAGGCCCCGCTTCAGCCTCTGCGCTGACAGCTCAGAGCCTGGAGCTTGTTTCAAATTCTGTGTCTCCCCTTCTCTCTCTGCCCTTCCCCCGCTCACACTCTCTCTCAAAAGTAAATAACCATTAAAAAAATTTTAAAAAAGAATGAAAAGAGATTTTTTAATTATACATTTATATGCATGACATTAACAGTTTATAACAGTCTTTTGATGTAAATCCAGTGATCAATTTGGAATCACTGTATGAGGTGATTTACTTGCTTTTTAAGTTATTAAAAGTAGGGGTGCCTGGGTGGCTCAGTCAGTTAAGTGTCCAACTCTTGATTTCAGCTCAGGTCATGATCTCATCATTTGTGAGATCAAGCCCTGAATCAGGCTCTGTGCTTACAGCATGGAGCCTGCTTGGGATTCTCTCTCCCCCTCTCTCTGCCACTCCCTTGCTCACTCGCGCGCGCGCTCTCTCTCTCTCCCCCAAAATAAACAAACATTTAAGTTACTAAAGTATATTTAAAAAGGTAATTTGAGTGAATTTTTAATGTTAAAATGCTTGAAAAAATAGAATTTATACAATAGTTTTCATTGGTGGAATAGTATTAAATATTTTAATAGCTTAAAGATTAATAATTTAGGCAACAGACAAAATACACATAAATGGATTAGTCTCCATATCCAAATCCCTCTAGATATTAAAGAAATTTCTCAAAACAAAAAAGGAACAAATTACCCTAACTATGATAGCATTATCAATAACAGTGCCAAATCTTTCCTTTTGACTGCTTTCCTCCTCTTCTCTATCCTTTCTGTACTTCTCCGCCCTCCCACAATCTTTTCCCTTCTTATTTTTTAAGGTCTTCTGGTCACAAAGATTCATGACCCAGAATTTAAATTATTAAACATATCGGTTTTAGGGGCGCCTGGGTGGCTCATTTGGTTGAGTGTCTGACTTTGGCTCAGGTCATCATCTCACAGTCCTTGAGTTCCAGCCCCGTGTCGGGCTCTGTGCTGACAGCTCAGAGCCTGGAGCTTGCTTTCGATTCTGTGTCTCCCTCTCTGTCTGCCCCTTCCCCACTCAAGCTCTGTCTCGGTCTCTCTCAAAAATAAACATTAAAAAAAAAAAAAAAAAAAGATATGTTTAGGAGCCAAAAGTTCTGGGTGGGCATCTCAGTGGATGTCTACTATGACTCGCAAAAACAAAGTACTCTGTAAATAATGCCACACATTTTAAATGATCAAATTATACATATTGTTCCTGGATACCTCTTTTAATGGAAAGAATAACTGCAAATTCTGAAAAGAGGTAAGAATGGCATTTTCTTAAAAAAAAAAAAAAAAAAGAAAAATAATGGCATTTTCTAAAGTATGTGGTACAAAACACTAAAGAACTGTTCCTGAGACTAATGTGAAATAAGTAGGAAATACTGTATACTAAAGTCTCTCTTTGGACAGTATTGTGAAGTCTTACAATAACAAAATCATTAAATAATCTTTAACCCAACATTTCCCAAAGTTATTTTATTACAGAACCCTTTTAAGAAAGATTTTTCACATTTGTAAATGCAGTATTCTTTGGCACGTACTTCACGAAACACTGGCTTCAAATATTTTAAGTTTACCTGTTTTTCAGTCATGAGTCTGTTTGATGATTTACTAGACTCCTAGGCTTTAGGGGCTGCTGGAGATTTGGTATCTTAAGTAAAATCCGAAGAAGTAGATTGGCAGTAAAAAATACTGGAGTTGCCTAAATTAGAAAAGAAAAAATGCAATAGTTGTTAAAGGAAATTATACTTCAAAGAACCAATAACTCTTTGGCAATTTAAGCCATTCCTGTGTCAAAAGTCATATGACTTGTCAGAAAACTGATTTTAAGAATGATTAGAACAGGGGCACCTGGGTGGCTCAGTTGGTTAAGTGTTCAACTTCAGCTCAAATCATGATCTCACATCACAGTTCGTGAGTTTGAGCCCCTAACAGGCTCTGTACTGACAGCTCAGAGCCTGAAGCCTGCTTCGGATTCTTTATCTCCCTCTCCCTCTGCCCCTCCCCTGCTCATGCTGTGTCTCTGTCTCTCAAAAACAAACATTTTTCAAATAAAAATTAAAAAAACAAAAGAATGATTAGAATAAACCCTAATTTGGGGATGCCTGGGTGGCTCAGAAGAGCATGCAACTCTTGATCTCTGGGTCCTGAGTTCAAGACCCACATTGGGTGTAGAGATTGCTTAAAATTAAAAAAAAAAAAATCAATGTAAAAAAAGAATAAGCCTGATCTTATGATGTTCTCTTCTAGAAATAAAACATTATGAGGTTTGACACACACACACATACACACAATTAACTAGCTAATGTACAAAGCACATGCTGCTGATAAAGTTATCTTTTGTAAGCTGATTCCCCAAAACTGAAAGAAATGTGCCTGGCCGAAAGTTACACGTCAGTCTAACAATTCACATGACCAATGCCAAGGGTAAATGCAGTGCCACTTTCTTAGGTGGTCTTTATTTCTAAATAGATCAGAGGCTACCAGCGAAGGGTTCTGTTTGGGAGACAAAAAAGTTTTTATTTACTCTACTCTACCATCACTTCCTCTTGTTTTCTAAGACTCTATCATCCTATAGGAAAAAATTTTCTTGTATTGGTTGATATATAGGTAGAATTCCTCCTTTCCAGAGGCACAATCACACACATTCATTAGCATCATGAACTTTTAGACCTTGAGAGGACCTTGGAAATTGTTTGATCCCAAATCTCTAGCTGTTTGTAGCTGGCAGGGAGGCATACGGGAGAGTTGTACCAGTGTAGCATATACTGGTAACCATCTGGTGAAATGATCTTCTCAAGATTGATTAGGAAAGAAGCAAGCCTCCTTGCTACCAGGTCGTATTTCTTCCAAAGCACAATTCTACCCTTCTAGGTCTGCTTCAGATAATGAAATCCAACTAGACAATTTACCAATCACCCTTATGTGTCTACAGGGTGTAGCTTTCCAGTTTCAGATAAACTCAGTAACATGTTATAAATTTTCAAATTCTGCCACTTTTGCTGCTGGACATCAACTTTGGTCTCTTTTACCAACTCAATCACCCACTATGTTAATCCCTCCTGCCTTTACAAACCTTTCAGCTAGTTTTTAAACTTTTCGTTAGAAAAATTTTCAGAAATACATAAAAAAATATAATAAACCCATGTTTTAAAAAATGTCTTTTTATTTTCCAAATCAGGATCCAAAGAAGGTCCATATGTAGGCCTCTAAAGTTTTTTCTCATCTGTAACAGTCCCATCCCCCCTCCTTTCTCTTTTGACATGCATTTATTTGTTGAAAAAATAGGTCTATCCTGTAAAACTACCCCTATTTCAGATTTGGCTTACTGTATTCTTGTCATTTAACATATATCTCTACCCCCTATATTTCTTGTAAACTGTACATCTAGAGACTTTATTAAATTCAGGTTCAGTATTTTCTGGCAGGAATACCTCAGAGGTGGTACTATGTTCATCCTGTTGTATCACCATCAAGAGTCGGCCAGGGGAGGGAGAGAAAACATAAGAGACTCTTAAATATGGACAACAAACAGAGGGTTACTAGAGGGGTTGTGGGAAAGGGGGTGGGCTAAATAGGTAAGGGGCATTAAGGAATCTACTCCTGAAATCATTGTTGTACTATATGGTAACTAACTTGGATGTAAATTAAAAAAATAAAAGGAAAAAAAAAAAAGAGCCAGCTAGAATTTTAAAGTGGGAAGAATACATCCTTGGATTTCAGAAATAAGGATGTAAGATAATCCCCCCAAGAGTGAGAAGCTACATATTCTGACAAGCTTCCTAACTACTACACTGGACCTCTTTCAAATCTTCAAAATGTCATTCCTCTCCATATTCAAGGCCTGGCTACTCTTAGCCTGTTCTTCACTTAGTTAACTCATACTTGACCTTCAGATCCTGGCTCAGATTTCTTTCTTCAGGGAAATCTCCCCTGATCCCATGACTAGATTAGGTCCTCTTGTTAAATGTTCTTGTAGCACTATAAAGAATAAAGTATAGAGGTTCAGCATTCAGAGTCAGATGGTGACTACTGAAGTAGTCACTGAGTGACTACTAGTTTAACTAATAAATTAAATGACAAAGACAATTCATTAACATCTTTGAGCATTTTTTTCTTCATTTGTAAAAGACAACACAGTAATATACCTCATAGATTAAATTAAGTCATACAACATGTAGAAAGTACTTAGAACAAGAACCTGGCATATAGAAACTTATAGATTAGTAGTACTTATTGTTATATAAAAGTATGCTAGGGGCGCCTGGGTGGCTCAGTCGGTTAAGCATCCGACTTCAGCTCAGGTCATGATCTCACGGTTCGTGAGTTCCGGCCCTGCGTCGGGCTCTGTGCTGACAGCTCAGAGCCTGGAGCCTACTGTGGATTCTGTGTCTCCCTCTCTGCCCCTCCCCTGCTCTCACTGTTTCTCTCTCTCTCAAAAATAAACATTAAAAAACTAAATAAAAGTATGCTAAACAAAACTAATCTTACCATCATATATTAGCTCAGATTTTTTTCTACAAATTACTCAGATCATTATTTCATACAAGTTGTTTTACATAAGTATGTCTAGATTTAAGACTAAATTTCATGAGGGGCACCTGGATGGCTCAGTCGGATGAGTGTCCGACTTCAATTCAGGTCATGATCTCACAGTCCGTGAGTTCGAGCCCCACATAGGGCTCTGTGCTGACAGCTCAGAGCCTGGAGCCTGCTTCAGATTCTGTGTCTCCCTCTCTCTCTCTGCCCCTGCCCTGCTCATGCTCTGTCTCTCTGTGTCTCAAAAATAAAAACATTAAAAAAAATAAAAAATAAATAAAAGTGTTTAAAAAAAAAGACTAAATTTCATGAGATAGGTAGTCTACTTTTGGTAACGATAGAGTAGGCAGCTCTGTCTCTAAAGTCAAGTAAGAAAGCTGAACAAAATACACTAAATTTGGGGAACCTGGCTGGCTCAGTTGGTACAGCATGCAGCTCTCGATCTCAGGATTGTGAGTTCAAGCTCCACACTGTGTGTATCAAATAGGTTAAAAAAAAAAAAAAAAGGGGGGGGGGGGGGGACAAAAATAGAACATACCAAAATTTATGGGACTCAGTGAAAGCAGCGCTAAGGGAGAAATTTATAGTTATAAACATTTACATTAAAAAACAAGAACAGGGGTACCTGGCTGGCTCAGCCAGTTGAGCATCTGACTTCAGCTCAGGTCATGATCTCGCAGTTCGTGGGTTCGAGCCCCAAGTCAGGCTCTGTGCCGACAGCTCAGAGCCTGGAGCCTGCTTCAGATTCTGTGTCTCCCTCTCTCTCTGCCCCTCCCCTGCTTATGCTCGCTTGCTCTCTCTCTCTCTCTCTCTCAAAAATAAACATTAAAAAAAAAAAGAACCATCTCAAATTAACAACCTAACTTTACAACTTAAGGAACTAGAAAAAGAAGAACAAAAAGCTAGCAAAAGAAAGGAAATAATAAGGATTAGAGCTGGGGTAAAGGAAAGCAATAGAGGAAAATCACTGAAATAAAAAGTTATTTGAAAAAAAAAAAATCAGCAAAATAGGCAAACCTGTAGCTAAATGGACACAAAAAAAGAGAGAAGACTCAAAGTACTAAAATCATAAATGAAAGTGGGGACATTAATCACAATTATACAGAAATAAAAATTCTAAGAGAGCAATACAAAGAAACAGAAAATCTGAATAGACCTATAATTTACATGAAGATTGATTCAGTAATCAAAAATCTCCCAACAGGGGCACCTGGGTGGCTCAGTCGGTTAAGCATTCAACTCTTGATTTTGGCTGAGGGCATGACCTCACAGTTCCTGGGTTTGAGCCCTGTATCAGGCTCTGTATTGACAGTGTAGAGCCTGCTTGGGATTCTCTCTCTCCCTCTCTCTCTCTCTGCTCCTCTACTGGTTGTGTTAGTTCTTTCTCTCTCTCTCAAAATAAACAAACTTAGGGGAAAAATCCCAACAAAGCAAAGCCTTGGAAATGATGGCTTCACTGAAGAATTCTACCAAACATTTAAAGAACTAACACCAATTATTCTCTAACTTTTCCAAATACTGAAGAGAAGGGAATAAATACTTCCTAATTCATTCTTTTTTTAATGTGTATTTATTTATTTGTTTAGAGAGAGAGAGAGAAGACAGAGAGAGAGACAGACACAGAGAGAGAGAGAGAGAGAGAGAGAGAGAGAGATTGATTCTCAAGTAGGCTCCATGCTCGGCACAGATTCTGACACTGGGCTTGATCTCATGGGCTTGATCTCACTGTGAGATCATGACCTGAACCAAAATCAAGAGTCAGATGCTTAACCGACTGAGCCACCCAAGCACCCCTAATTCATTCTTTTTTTTTTCATTTTTTTTAAATAGTTATTTTGAGAGAGAGACAGATCATCAGTGGAGAAGGGACAGAGAGAGAGGGAGACACAGAATTCAAAGTAAACTCTAGGCTCTGAGCCGTCTGCGCAGAGCCTGACGTGAACCAAAAGATCATGACCTGAGCCGAAGTCAGATGCTCAACCGACTGAGCCACCCAGGCGCCCCAACCCCTAATTCATTCTTAAAGGCTAGCATTATTCTAATACTGAAGCCAGATGAAGACAATACAAGAAAACTAAAGACCAACATTCCTTATGCACATTGATGCAATTATCCTCAACGAAATACTGGTAAACCAAATTCAACAGCATATTAAAAGAATCCCACAACCAAGTGGGAGTTATTCCTGGAATGTAATAATAGTTCAACATATGAAAAACAATTAACGTAATGGACTGCATTAATGGAATAAAGGATAAAAAAACCACATGATCATCTAAATTGATGCAGAAAAAGCATCTGACCATGGCACAGAAAGCCCCTAACAAAGTGGACTCAAGGAAGTCCACACCAAATACGTAATAGTTCAAATGACAAAAAGTAATAATAAAATTTTAATACACTAAAATGGGACACCTGGGTGGGTGAGTTGGTTAAGCTTCTGACTCTTAATTTCGATTCAGGTCATGATCTCACGGTTCATGGGATCAAGCCACACATCTGGCTCCACACTGACAGCATGGTGCCTGCTTGGGATTCTCTCTCTCTCTCCCTCCCTCCCTCCCTCCCTCCCTCCATATCTCTCTCTCTCTCTCTCTCTCTCTCTGCCTCTCTCCTACTCGTGTTTTCTCTCTCTCAAAATAAATAAACTTTAAAAAAATAAATAAAAGCACCAGAAGTTAACAGTTACATACAAGAAAAACCCCATAAGGCTATCAGCTAATTTTTCAGCAGAAACAATGCAGGTGCTAACACTCACCACTTAACCTGCTTACACCAGCACCGCTCCCCCATACCAAACTTGAGTGGATCTGCCCCTCCCAGTCATGCTTGCCTCAGTCCCAGCACTGAGGGTCCCCTCCCCCAGAACACCAGTGCAAACCTCACCAGCACATGTCCCAATCTGTGGGTTTTGCAGGACCTCGACTACAGCAGCAGCAGTGGCAGGACTCATTTCACAAGCAGAGCACCACACACCTTGTTAAAAAATGCCCAACCTGGTGAGGGACCAAACGCTGCCCACAAGAGGCAAAGAGAGCCGTTGCAAACAATGAGATTGAAGGAAAAAGCAATCAGGACTCAACAGCAAAGCACGCTCAACACACACAGGAGACACTCCCTGAAGCACCAGGTCCTAGAGAACAGGGGACACTGCACTACATGACACTACAAGACCTTTTCTTCATAAGACCATTACCTCAAGAGCAAGAGATATAGCTGACTTTCCAAACAGAAAGAAACAGACACAGAGTCAGACAAAATGAGGAGACAGAAAATAGGTTCCAAATGAAAGAACAGGACCAAACCACAGCAAAAGACCTAAGTGAAACAGATATAAGATAAGATCCCTGAGAGAGAATTTAAAGTAATGAAGATACTCACTGGACTTGAGAACAGTGAAGGACATCAGTGAGACCCTTAATAAAGACAGGAAAAAAAAAAAAAAAAAAAACAGAACCACCAAACATCTTCAGAGATAAAGAACTCAATAAATGAAATTAGAAATACACTAAATGGAATAAATAGCAGGCTAGAGAAAACAGAGGAACAAATTAATGACCTGGAAGTAATGGAGTAATGGAAGTAACCAAACTGAGCAAATGAGAGAAAAACACAATATGCAGATTGAGAACAGTCAGGGCACTCAGTGACTCCATCAAGCACAATAATATTCACATTATAGGGATCCAAGAAGAAGAGAGAGAAAGGGGGGCAGAAAATTTATTTGAAAACATAACAGGTTAAACTTCACTAATGTGGGGAAGGAAACAGATATCCAGATCCATGAGGCACAGAGATTTCCCCAAAAATTCAATCTGAGAAGATCCACACCAAGACACATAGTAATTAAAAGGGCAAAAAGTAGTGATAAAGAAAAATTTTTAAATCAGCAAGAGAAAAGAAGATACTTACATACAAGGGAAACCCTGCAAGGCTTTCAGCAAGTTTTTCAGTAGAAACTGCATGCCAGAAGGGAGTGGCATGATACATTCAAAGTGCTGGAAGGGAAAATATGCAGCCAAGAATAGTCTATCCAGCAAGGCTAGAATTCACAAAAGAAGGAAAAATGAAGACTTTCTCAAACGAATCAAAACTAAAGAAGTTCATGACCACTAAACCAGCCCTACACCAAATAAACACGACTCTGAGTGGAAATGAAAGAGTATGAAAAGTAAAAAATACAAAAGGAGTAAAAATGAATATTTCTGTAAAAACAATTCAAGGGATTAATAAAAGGATGTAAAATATAACACTGTATACTTAAAACATGGGGAGGAGTAAACAATGAGTTCAAACTTAAGCAAACATCAACCTAATATAGACTACTATATACAGAAGACATTATATACAAATCTAATGGTAACTATAAACCAGAATCCAGTAATAAATATGCAAAGGATAAAGAAAAAGGAAGCCAAGTATATCAAAGAAAGTCAACAAACCATGAAAGAGAACAAGAGAAGATCAGAGAAAAACTACAAAAACAAGCACAAAACAAGTAACAAAATGGCAATAAAGACATATCAATAAATATTTTGAATATAAATGGACTAAAATCAATCAAAACACATAGGGTGACAGAGTGAATTAAAAAAAAAAAATAGGGGCGCCTGGGTGGCTCAGTCGGTTGAGCGTCCGACTTCAGCTCAGGTCACGATCTCACGGTCTGTGAGTTCGAGCCCCGTGTCGGGCTCTGGGCTGACAGCTCAGAGCCTGGAGCCTGCTTCTGATTCTGTGTCTCCCTCTCTCTCTGCCCCTCCCATGTTCATGCTCTGTCTCTGTCTCAAAAATAAATAAATGTTAAAAAAATTAAAAAATAAAATAAAATAAAAAAATAGGGGCGTCTCAGTGCCTCAGTTGGTTAAGTGTCTGACTCTTGATTTCGGCCCAGGTCATGATCTCACGGTTCTTGAGTTCAAGCCCTGCATCAGGCTCTGAGCTGACAGCACGGAGCCTGCTTAGGATCCTCTATCTCCCTCTCTTTCTGCCCCTCCCCTACTCTGTCTCTCAAAAATAAATAAACAAACATTAAAAAAAAAAAACATTCACCAAAATAAAGTGAGATTTATTCCTGGGATGCAAGGGTAGTTCAATATTCACAAATCAATGTGATATACCACATCAACAAGAGAAAGGATGAAAACCACATGGTCAATAGATGCAGAAAAAGCATTTGACAAAGTACAACATCCATTCATGATAACAACTCTCAACAAAGTAGGTTTAGAAGGAACATATTCCTCAACATAATAAAGGCCATATATGAAAAACCCATAGCTAACAGCATACTCAATGGGAAAAAACTGAGAGCTTCTCCTCTAAAGTCAGGAAGAATAAGGATGTCCACTCTCACCACTTTTATTCAACATAGTATGAGAAGTCCTACCCAAAGCAATCAGCCAACAAAAAGAAATAAAAAAGCATCCAAATTCGTAACAAAGAAGTAAAAATTTCACTATTTCCAGCTAATATGATACTATCAAAAGAAAACCCTAGCGACTCCACCAAAAAATTACTAGAACTCATAGATGAATTCAGTAGTCGCAGGATACAAAAATCACTATAAAGAAATCCATTGCATTTCTATATGCTAATAATGAAGCAGCAGATAGAGAAATGAAGAAAACAACCCCATTTACAATTACATCAAAAATAATAAAAAACCTAGAAATAAACTTAACTAAGCAAATGAAAGACCTGACCCTGAAAACTCTTGTCAGATGAAAGACACTGAAGACAACACAAAGAAATGGAAAGATATTCCATGCTCATGGAGTGGGAGAATATTGTTAAAATGTCTACACTACCCAAGGCAATCCACAGGTTTAATGCAATCCCTATGAAAATACCAACAGCACTTTTCACAGAACTAGAACAATCTTAAAATTTGTATGGAACTGCAAAAGACCCCGAATAGCCAAAGCAATCTTGAAAAAGAAAAACAAAACTGAAGGTGTCACAATTCCATACTTCAAGTTATATTACAAAGCTGTAGTCAACACAACAGTATAGTACTAGCACAAAAACACATAGATCAATGGAATAGAGTAGAAAATCCAGCAATAAACCTGTAGTTATATGGTCAATCAATCTTTGACAAAGAAGGCAAGGCTATGCAATGTGAAAAAGGGAGTGTCTTCAATAAATGGTGTGGGAAAAATGGGACAGGTACATGCAAAAGAGTGAAACCTAGACCACTTTCTTACACCATCCACAAAAATACACTCAGAATGGATTAAAGGGTAAAGGACCTAAATGTGAGACCTGAAACCATAAAAATCCTAGACAAGCACAGGCATTAATTTCTCTGACATTGGCCATAGTGATATGTTTCCAGATAGGTCTCCTGAGGCAAGGGAAACAAAAGCAAAAATAAACTATTTGGACTATATCAAAATAAAAAGCTTCTGTACAGCAAAGGAAACAACCGACCTACTTAATGGGAGAAGATATTTGCAGGTGATCTAACTGGTAAAGGGTTAGTGTCCAAAATATATAAAGCATTTATGAAACACTCATAAACAAATAATCCGAGTAAAAAATGGGCAGAAGACACCAACAGACATTTCTCCAAAGATGACATACTGACAGCCAACCGACACATAAAAACATGCTCAGTTTCACTCATCATCAGGGAAATGCAAATCAAAACCACAATAAGACATCACTTCACACCTCTCAGAATAGCTAAAATAAAAAACTCAAACAAGTGTTGGTGAGGATACGGAGATAAAGGAATGCTTGTGCACTTTGGTGGGAATGCAAACTGGTGCAGCCACCATGAAAGACAGTATGGTGATTCCTCAGAAAATTAAAAACAGCACTACCCCATGATTCAGTAATCACACTACTGAGTATTTATCCAAAGAATATGAAAACACTAGTTTTAAAGGATATATGCACCCCTATATCTATAGCAGCATTATTTACAATAGCCAAACTATGGCTAAGTTTACCCAAGTCTTACCCAAGTAAGTCTTACCCAAGTAAGATGAATGGATAAAGAAAAGGTGGTATATATATTTAATGGAATATTGGTTGGCCATTAAAAGTGAATAAAATCTTGCCATTTGCAACAACATGGATGAACCTAGTAGGTATAATGCTAAGTGAAATAAGTCAGAGAAATAAAGATACCATATGAACTCACTCGTATATAGAACTTAAGAAACAAAATAAACAAGCAAAGGAAAAAAAAAAAGAGAGACAAACCAAAAAAAAAACCCGACTCTTATCTATAGAGAACAAACAGATGGTTCCCAGAGGTGAGGTTGGTTGGGGGGGTGGGGTGGGGGGAGAGTAAAAGGTAAAGGGGATTAAAAGTACACTTAACTTGACGAGCACTGAGTAATATGTGTAACTGTTGAATCACTATATTGTAAACCTGGAACTAATGTAACACTGTACGTTAACTACACTGGAAATAAAATTTTTAAAACCAACAAGGTGAAACCACAATACACCTATTTAAATGGCTAAGACTAACTATACTAGTGTTTATGAGAATAGGAAGGAAATGGAACTCTGATACACTGCTGATGGGCATGTAAAATAGGACAATCAGTTTTTATTTTTAATGTTTATTTATTTTTGAGACAGAGAGAGAGCATGAGCAGGGTAAGGACACAGAGAGGAGACACAGAATCCAAAGCAGGCTCCAGGCTCTGAGCGGTCAGTCTTGACGTGGGGCTCGAACTCACAAACCTAAGATCATGACCCAAGTCGAAGCTGGACACTTAACCAACTGAGCCACCCAAGGTGCACCTAGGACAATTACTTTGGATAACACTTTGGCAGTTTCTGAAAAGGTTAAATAGACACCTAAGACCCAGCCGTTCCATTCCTAGGCATTTACCCGATAGAAATGAAAGCATATGACTACACAAGTCCTATATATAAAAGTCCTTGTAATACCCAGGAACTGGAAACAACTCAAATGCCAATCAATAGCTGAATGGATACAAAAACTGGTAAAAGCATACAATGGAATCTCTCAACAATAAAAAGGAATAAACTATTGATACATGCAACAACACAGATGAACCTGAAAATACTTATGCTGAGGAAAAGAAGCCAGACAAATAAAGACTACATACTGTTTGAATCCATTTATATAAAATTCTAGGAAACAAAAACTAATCTACACTGACAGAATGTAGATCAATGGTGGCTAGGGGAATGAGAGGCTAGAAAAATGGATTACCAAGGGGAACAAGGGAATTTTAGGGGTGATAGATTCACAATCCTAATTGTGTGATGGTTTCACAGGTGTATATGTATGTCAAAACTTATCAAATACAAATACTACACTTTATTTTGTTTTCATAAAGGGAGATGATGAAGGGGAGACTACAGTTTTATTTCATTTTTGAAGTTTATTTATTTTGAGAGAGAGCACGCACATGCATGTGTTAGTGGCGGAGAGTCAGAGAAAGGAGGAGAGAGAGAATCCCAAGCAGGCTCCACACTGTCTGGGTGAAGCCAGACACGCGGCTTGATCTCACGAAACCATGAGATCATGACCTAAACCGAAATCAAGAGTCAGACGGCCAAATGACTGGCCACCCAGGCGCCTCTCAAATAGTACACTTTAAATATATGCAGATTATATATCACATATATCTCAACAAAGCTGTTTAAAAAAAAAAAAAGCTTTCCTGAAATGAAAAGAATATACACATATGAAATTACACACATGCAAAGAGTCTATCACATACTTGACAATACTGACCCAGAAGACACATCCTAATAAAATTACCGAATTTTAGGGGTGCCTGGGAAGCTCAGTCTGTTAATGATTTCGGTTCAGGTCATAATCTCATAGTTCATGTGACTGAGCCCCGTGTTGAGACTGAGCTCTGTCAGCTAAGAGCCTACTTGGGATTCTTTCTCTCTCTCTCTCTCTCTCTCTCTCTCTCTCTGCCCCTCCTATTCATGCACATGCATGCTCTCTCGCTCTCTCAAAATAATAAATAATAACTTTAAAAAATAATTCATTAAGTTACACATTTGGCCTGTGTTCTTTTCTGTTTGACTTCATAATAAAAATTCATTTTATAATAAAAGAATTTTCCTAATAATAAAAACAAAAGCAACAAAACATGAACCAAAGAAAGCTGGTATACCTCGGTAGCCAGGCTACCTGGGTTCAAACCGTGGACTCTGCCACACAGCCAAGAAAGCAGTAATACCTCTGTGCCTCAATCTCATTTTCTTTTTTTTTTTTAATTTTTTTTAATGTTTATTTTTGAGAGAGGGGGAAGGGGAAGAGAGAGAGGGAGACACAGAATCTGAAGGAGGCTCCAGGCTCTGAGCTGTCAGCACAGAGCCCGAAGCTGGGCTCTAACTCACAAATCTTGAGATCATGACCTAAGCTGAAGTAGGATGCTTAACCGACTGAGCCAGCCAGGTGCCCCTCCTCAATCTCATTTTCATACAATGAGTATAATCAAAGTACTTAGCTCATAGGGTTGTTACGGAGATCAGGAGAGTTAATATAGAAATAAAATAGAACAGCACCTGGTTCATAGCAAAACAGAGGTGGTGATTAGAGTTGGTGACCAGCTATGTGAGTTAGTGTATTTACTTAACCTCTCTGGGCTTTAGTTTCCTTACCTGAGTTTCAAATATCTACCTGACCAGATTATCAGGAGATCAAAAGGAAATATATGCAATGTATCTATTACCGTATTCAATAAATAACAGGTCTTCTCCATGGCCTCCCAACATCCAGAGTTATCTGTCACAGCAGACATACCTCAGTCATAGCACGTCCTTCTTGCGCTTTTCACCTGGTCGTTCAAGTTGATCTCAATGAAATGATCACCCAGTGAGTCTCACGTCCGAAACTGGATCTTCATCTAGATTTCAAAAAGATAAAAAAACCAAAATCTTAAAATGTTTGACCTTCTAGTACGAACGGTCCTGTGTTATTCCCAAAGCAAGTATCCATGGTACCGGTAACTACTGAAGGGGGAACAACTGAAGCCACAGCTGATGGACTCCGATGCTGCCACCTTAGCCTAGAGTCCAAATCTATCACCACCTATCATTAATTCTGACCTCTGGCCGCAAGGGTAGAACATTCTCATTTGAAAGCGTACTAAAATGAAGCACTTTCAGATAGACAAATAGCACTAACCACAAAAGGCAAAGTCAGGAAGAAAAACGATCCCCTCAGTTCCACTGTGACCAAGCCCTCCTTTTCAGAGGCCCACGATAATGTGCTGATATTTGCACCAGCCTTTTCCCCCATTAGAAGCTGTGACAGGACATAGACCTGGAACCTTGAGTCACAGGTAGAGACCAAATGCTTCCCAAAGGCCAAAGCAGAAGCTATAGCTTTATTCAGTGTCATAACACACCTAAAGAAAGACTGTGGGATTAGGGAAGGCAGGATAGCAATTGGTTTGTACACGGCATAAAAAGCCAAATGCAGAGAAGCAAAGCATAGTTGTACCTTCTGGCACTGTCCAGATTTCCAAGAGCCCTTTGCTAACTTACCCTTCATACGTCTGAAGCCCCACTAATAAGCACTGTCCATTGAAATACAATTGTTTTTAGGGGCGCCTGGGTGGCTCAGTCCGTTAAGCGTCCGACTTCGGCTCAGGTCATGATCTCCCAGTTTGTGAGTTTGAGCCCCGCGTCGGGCTCTGTGCTGACAGCTCAGAACCTGGAGCCTGCTTCTGATTCTGTGTCTCCCTATCTCTCTGCTCCTCCCCTGTTCATTCTCTCTCTCTCTCTCTCAAAAATACACATTAAAAATTTTTTTTGTTAAATGTACTTGTTTTTCACCCCTTTTGGGGGGAAAAGCTGTAAATAACAAACCATGGCCTGTAATGATTCTTTCTCAATTGAGTCACGTCAAAATCTGTAATTAGCTTTCTCAAAAGCAAATATCTCACATTACTGCAATAAATGCAACACGTAATGCTTTCGAAGTCTCTGGTCTCTATTAAATACAGTATTAGATAAATGCTTTGGAAGTCTCTGGTCTCTACTCCAAAAACATGCCAACATGCTGCTTAATTTTCTTAGGAAGGAGTGAATCTACCACAAATAAGGAAATGGGAGTGGGGATTGGATGTCATCTCCACCCAATCATTCGGCCCCAGAAGAAGGTACACAAAGGGCCAGAACACACCTCTCCCGCCTTTGAAGCAGAAGCTGTGGACAAAACCCTAGTCAGCCACCTCTTCCTCAAGGGGCGGGGGTGGTAGGGCGGGTAGGGGAGGGAGGCCGGAGTGCACTTGGCAATACAGAAAGTAAAAACAAACTCATGCAGAAGACTGGAACCAATATGGGTAATGCCTGCACACTGCTTAATATTATTATGGTCAGAGAATAAGTGGTAGTAGAAACCTTTCCTGTGTGGTCCCTAGGTGACGGATCTCAGCCTTCTGACATTTCCACCTAATTTTCTTAACAGAATCAAATTAGACTCCGCAGGGAGGCAGCGGTCCTCCCAACCTGGAATGAGCATAACGAACCGTTCCACTCACCTACCCCTTCTTGTATTCTCCTTTTGCTCCCTTCTCAGACACCTGACACTGACAAGTGAAGCGGGTCGGCCCTGGCCCACTCGTGTAGATGGAGGAAATTACCTAGGACTTATCCGCAACCCGGATCGCCAGGTATCAATACCCGCGCCAGTATCAATCTAAGCCTTACACTTAGTGCCTCACTTTACCTTCTCAACCACCACGTAAGGCAAGAATTACCAGCTGTAGGCTACGAATGAAGAAGCTGAAGCGCGGAGACGTTAAATGAGCAGCCAAAGACTGCAAGGGCCGGGGAGCCAGGGCTCGAACCACGTTTGTCCTTATACTGGTATACTTGTGACTGGTGTGCTTTCTGGGGGGACCTGACAAGGGTCGGTCTGGCCACTCGGCGGCACCAGCGGCGGCCGATCTCAGCGGTGCTTTCGGGAGGGGCTCCGACCGATGCCTCCGCGATACCCCTAAGCCACTCACCTTCCTCAGCCGCGGCCTCCCACCAGCAGCGCGCCCGGCCCGGCCCGGCTCGGCTCAGCCCTCCCCGGCCCCGCCTCCGCGACCGTTACCGCGCCTTGGGAGACCAGCCAATCGAACTGGAGCGCGGTGAGGGGCGGGCCTCGGCTACGCCTCCGAACGCCGCTAGCTGTTTCCTCCGGCAACCGGGGGAGGCTAGGCGGGCCCAGGGCCCGGTTGGCTTCGCAGCTGGAGGCGGGGCTTATATTCGCGTAGACCAGAGTGCGCCGCGCTTGCGGTCTGCGCCTGCGCACCTTCATTGCTCTTTCAACATTTTCTGGCGTCGCAGGTGCTGGTCGCAGCCACCTGGAAACTCATTTGTCCGGGAGACCGCAGAAATACATACTTAAGGCAGTTGGTGAAAGTGAGGCCGGGGCGAGGTGGCCAAGGCACGCTGCCCTCCATACACACAGTTAAGCCGTGACTGCGAACTCTTGCTGCAAGACTAGTCAGCCTGTTCTCCAGGTTACAGACCTGGCTGAGCACAGCAGCACCTGGCATTTGGAGAACCCCCGTACGTGTTTGTTAATGACATTTTACCCTTGTATTCAGCATTTTCAAATCCCCACGAAGCGTCAGGCCCTACATCAGGCTCCAGAAATGCAGAGGTGGACGAAAGGAGATGCTCAAAGTTTAGTTAGGGAGATGGATATATGCTCTGAAATTCAGATACAGTATGATAGGTATAATCCGAGGATTTTGTGTAGGGCGCAGAAGGGAAAGAGAAGCATTACCTAAATCGGTTACTGAAGTCTTCCTACCTGGCTGCATTTTAGAATCTCCCGGGGAGCTTTGAAAACTTGGTGCTCAAGCCCCAGACCGCTTAAATCAGAATCTCCAGGGTGGGATTCAGGTGTCATAGTTTGTCGGTAGTCTCTCCCCAGGTGATTCCAATGTGCAGCCAATCTCAACTGCAAACCTAGAGAAATGGTTCTGAATGGTAGGAGTTCCCCAGCAATACAAAGGAAAGACAGAGAAAACTTCCTGTGCAAATTAAATAAGATAACTCCAAAGCACATTATTATAATGCTCAGGTTACAAGTGCACAGTAAACCTTATTATTATTTTTTGTCATTTAAACCTGGGCCCCTTCGGGACCGCTCATATCTGCTCTCGCTTAAAACCTAACTCCCAAAGCTTTTACAAATATAATGGAACTTACTGAGAGTTTTCTGACAAAACTGAGTAGTATGTTGCATCACTGGAGATGGGGAGGAGGAACGCCTTGACAAGTGTGCTAAAAAGTTGGGACTTTATCCAGGGGGTGATGGGAAACCATAGACAAGTTTTCAAAGAGGTAATAAAATGGAAATGTTTTTGTTTGGTTATCTTTAGGCCTAATTTTCATGCATCTTGAGACTGTAGATAAAAACTGAAAGGCCAGTCGGTTGAGCATCAGATTCTTAATTTCAGCTCAGGTCATGATCCCAGGATGGTAGGATGGAGCCCTGTGTCAGGCTCCATGCGGAGCCTGCTTAAGATTCTCTCCCCACTCTTCCCCTTTCCCCCACCCGCGTGAACTCTCTCTCAAATTAAAAAAAAAAAACAAACAAAACTTTTTTAACCTGTAGGAACAGCTCCACCATGTACAAACATCACAGCTTTTTTTCCCCACAAAATGAAATCACCTCAATATTCTATTCCCAAAATAATAAGTTCAGAATCAACAAATAGGTCCCTTACTACCATTTTCAAAAACTCATAGCGGGTTAAGTGATCCAAAAATTCCTAGTAGAAAATACAACTTCCACACACCTGAAGGGAAGGCTTGGAGTCTCATCTGCCCGATATAGTCGTTGCACGTTACAGCCACATGGTGTCGCTGTTTGACGATCTGTAGTTACCAGGTCTGTGGTGTTGCAGGTCCCACAGGGGCCAACAAGGATCTCCAACAGAAGGCATTAATCATAATGTGTCTCACAAGGAAGTCTCAGGGTCATAGCTTTTAGGGTACAATACTTTCAGGCCCATATTCAGCTCTCTTCTAGGCAGCTGGGGCCATTATGAGTTTGAGCTCTGGGTCTGCTCCATGCAAACATGTTCTCACCCCTGCCACCCAACCCCTTTCCTTACCTGCCTATTCACACTAGCAATAGTTAATAAATAGATTTTCATCTTCAACCCTTGAAACAAAGTCCCACTGCTTGCCTTTTCCAAGACAATAGGGTGATTTTCCCATTCTTCTGAGTGTAGCTGCCTTAACTGTAGCCAGGAAACCAAATATCACAGGTCCATTGGGATCATTTTGGCCTCAGATAATAGAAAACCCAATTCAAACTGTTTACTTAAAAAATAAGGAAATTTATTATCTCACATAACAGAAGGTCCACAGGCAAAACAGACTTTAAAGCTGGTGAACTCAATGGTTCAACAAGTTATCAAGGACCCAACTGTTACCAGGCTCTCTGCCCTGCTGTAAACATGGTAGGTTTCAAATTCCTACTAAAGTGATTTTCCAGATGTCTACCAGGAGCAATCAGGACCCTATACTTTTTTTTTCTATCTATTATCTTTCCATCCAGTTTTTTTGAGTCAATTAGGTCTCACAGGCCCATACGCTGCTTCCCAATCAATATCTGTCTAGCAAATGTGAAGACGGAGTAAGCCTAGTTTCTGGAAGGGGAAAAGGGTTACCATAATTGGAATTGACATGGGTGGGTGGTCATTGAGTCACATAAATTGCAAGGTGGAGGTATGGCTATTTGAGTAAAACTGGCATCCTGTAAGGGTCAAGAGGACAATGGATGCTAGATGCATAATCACCAGTATCTTTTACAATCTTCAAAGCACAAGAAGGCTGATTACTCTCTATTTCCTAACAAGAGAGCCTCCTCTTCATTCCTCCTGGATTTTGTGTGTATCAAGTGGAAGGGAGGAAGCTCTACAGCACTGTCCTCCAAAGGAATTTATTACAACCATCAAGGCCTTTTCAGCACCTCTCTTTGCTAGAGAAGTAAAAGGCTCTGCACACAAGTTGTCTTAGCATTCTGCTGCATTGGTCTCAAGTTTTCTATGAGTCTTCATTGACCCACCAGAATGTTAATGGTTCTAAACACTCATTTAACATTTATTTACAAAAATGTATTTGGCACCCATTATGTGTCAGGGACTAATCTAGATGCTGAGTTTACAGTGGTGAGTGAACCAGATGTGATTCCTGCCCTCATGGTGTTCATGATCTAGTTGGGAAGAGAAATATGAAGGAAAAAAAAACCATCAAATAAGCATTAATTATGATAAATCTATGAAGGAAGAGAACAGAGGTGTGTGGAGGAGCCTCTCAGGAAGCGACATTTAAGCTGAGATCCAAAGGCTATCTTCATTTCAGCTTACTGCTTTCCTCTGTGCTTTGTCTTCCCAGTATAAATTACAGCCTTCGTTAACAATTAAAACAGATCTTTTCATTTCGAAACTTCTAAACTGATTCTCAAATTTTCTCCTAAGCATAAAACTATCAAAGTTATTCCCATAACAGAGTATACCACATACGAATGGCATTTGGTGATGAATTCTTGAAGAGTCCTCAATTTACAAGTCTTGTAGACTTAGAATCCTTAATTACACTAATACATTTGTTTCTGCCTCTCCTATGAGAATTTGAACTCTGGGGACACGGATCATATCTTACCTTTTCCAACACCTAGCATAGTCCCTGGCACATAATAGATACTTAGTACAGTGTTGAGTGGCATTGTTAAATTTGAGTCGGTTTTATACAGGGGTCTTTCACCTTCAGGAGCCATTTTCCAATATGAAAGACCATAAGCAAACAGCTCAAACATATTAATAACAAATGCTCAAGAATCAATACAGATTAACAAGAGTTATATTAATTGAACCTTTAAAATGTATCAAGCTCTGGGCTAAACACTTTTATTTTCTAATTTCTTGACTCTTCACAGCAACCTTAACATAAGTACTGTTGTTATCTTCATTTTACAAATGACCAAATTGGAAAATAGGAATAAAATAAAAAAAAAAAAAAAAAAAAAAAAAGACTTGCTAAGATGACACAGCTAGTATGTGGCAGAGCCAGGATCTGAAACCAGCACTCAGCTCCAAGGCCGATTTCATTAACCACTTTATCAACCACTTCTCTTGATGGGCATCTGCTCTACCATAAGATGGGTATGCATTTATTCCAATTCGAAGTTATTTCATCTGTGCATTAGTTACCTATTGGTACATAACAAATTATCCCTAAACACAGCCCCTTAAAACAAAAACGTAATATCTTGACATGTCTGTGGCTCAGGAACACAGGGGGGCTTAGCTGGATGGTCTGGACAGAATCTTCATGAGGTTGTAGTCAACCTGTTAGCCTGGGTTGGTCGTCTCAAGGTTCAATTGGGGCCGAAGGATTTGCTTCCAAACTGACCCATGTGGTTACTGGCAGGGCTGTTTGTTCCTTACCAAGCGAGCCTCTCCACAGGCTGCCTGAGTATCCCCAAAACATGACAGCTTCCCACAGAGGGAGTGTCCAAGTGAATGTGTGAGCACCTAAGACAAAAGCTGAAGTCTTTTTTATAACCTAATCCAGGATGTCACATATCATCACTTCTGCTATATGCTGTTAATCACACAGACCAACTATAGTAAAACATAGGAGAGGACTATACAAGGATGTGAATACCAGGAAGTGAGGATCCTTGGGAGCCACCTTGGAAGCAACTTACCACAATCTGTTTCCTCATTTTTTGTGAGTGCCTCCTCCACTAGAATGTAAACTTCAAAATAACTTTTTATTTATTTATTTTTTAAAGATTTTATATTTAAGTAATCTCTACACTTAACATGGGGCTTGAACTCACAACCCCGAGATCAAGAGTTGCATGCTCAGCTGACTAAACCAGTCAGGCACCCCTCAAATGCCCTCAAATAATTTTTCAAAAGCAGGGCTCTATCATACCTAAGAACACTACTTATATAATTTTTTTATTTTTATACTAAAAAAATAATAATAAGGGCACCTGGATGGCTCAGTTGGTTAAGCATCCAACTCTTGATTTCAGTTGATGTCATAATTTCACGATTTGTGAGATCAAGCCCCACGTAGAGCTCTCCACTGACAGTGTGGAGTGTGCTTGGCATTCTCTATCTCCCTCTCTGTCCCTCCCCCCATTCGTTCTCTCTCTCTCTCAATATAAGTAAACATTTACAAAATAATAATCACTTCTTTTCTGGTTTTCCAGAAAGCAAAATCTCAAAGGAGATGAAACAAAATTTTGAGCTGAACCCAAAGCTATGAGAGATACACATATCGAGAGGAGTGTTACCTATACATACATCAGCACAGTCAGGAGCAAGTCAGGGGGAACTGAGCCCAAGATTCCTGCATTGACTAGGACTCTGGAAGCATGTTAAAGTGGGTCCAGATCAGTGGCTCTCCCGAGCTCCCAGATACAATTATCTCAAAATAAAATTTTTAAAAAATCACCAATAGACCTACACTAAAAGAACTTCTAAGTATGTACTTTAGAAAGAAGACAAGTGATCAAAGACAAGTCTGAGATGCAGGGATTGAGAAAAAATGATAAACAGGTAGACAAATCTAAACAAACATCATGTAATACAGTATAATGATCATGAAGGCAAATCTGTGGGCTGAAAAAAAGGACAGACTAAAATGAAAATGGGGGCAGCCATTGGAGTTAGAGTATTCCAAGGTTCTTGTGTTGTTTGTAAGAAGAGGTGGGATGTTTAGGCTTTGTTAAGTATGTAATGTAAAATTTCAAGGGTAGCCATTTGAAGAAGAGGAATAGAGCCAATGACTTCTAAGCCAGTAGACAGAAAAAGTGGAAAAAGAAAACAAAACCTAAGTCTACTTTTAAGAATGCAAGAAAGGAGGGGTTTTTGGGTGGTTAGTTGGTTAGGTGTCTGACTTCAGCTCAGGTCATGATCTCGCGGTTCATGAGTTTGAGCCTGTCAGCTCAGGTCATGATCTCACAGGTCATGAGTTGGAGCCTGTGTCGGGCTCTGTGCTGACAGCTCAGAGCCTGGAGCCTGTTTCTGATTTTGTGTCTCCCTTTCTCTCTGCACCTCCCCTACTCACACATTGTCTCTCTCTCTCAAAAATAAACATTAAACAATTTTTGAAAGAATGCAAGAAAGGAGAATAAAAAGCAGAACAAAGGTGGGACAATTAGAAAGCTAAAGATAAAACAGTAGAGACAAACCAAATACACTAGTAATAATAAATTGACAATATATAATTCAAAGTGGGATAGTTCAAAACACCCCTCTTCATTATTTTTAATAAATTTATACCCCCTCCACCCATTTCTCCCCCCATCAACCTCTGAAGACCACCAATCTGTTCTCTGTATCTATGAGCTTATTTTTGCTTTTCTTTTTAGATTCCACCTATAAGAGACATATACATTATTTGTTATTCTCTGTCTGACTTATTTCACTTAGCATAGTGTCCTTGAGGTCCATCCATGTTGTCACAAATGGCAGAATTTCCTTTTCTTTTTCACCTGTATAATAATAATAGTGTGTGTGTGGCGGGGCGGATGTCTATACCCAGAAATGAAAGTGCTGGATCATAGTATAGTTCTATTTTTAATTTTTTTTAAACCTCCATACTGTTTCCACAGTAGCTACACCAAATTACATTCCTACTAACAGTGCACAAGGGTTTCCTTTTCTCCGTATCCTTGTCAACACTTGTTATTTCTTGTCTTAGATAATATACATTCTAACAGGTATAAGCTATTCATGTATATAATTTCTATATAACTACAGAGGGTGGACTTGGAAGGAAACACTAAATTTATGTTCATGTTGGCCTTTGGGGAAGAGAAGCAAGTAATGGTGCTGGAGTTGCAAATCAAATAGGGTTTGATCTGCAACATTTTCTTCTATTAAAATTTTTCACTGAGCCAATATTTAATGATGGTCAGTCAATTCTAGGTAGCAGCAATATGGGTATTGTTCTATACTTTTCTATGCTTTTTAAATTTTTCAAAATAAACATGATCCAAATTTTTACAAATCTTTACCAACTGGAACATGTGTCTGTACTGCCTTCCTTTGGCTCTTTGTTCTAATTAAGGGTTTATCTACAAACCCCAATCTCCACATGACTCAAACCAAAACCTACTTTCTCCTGAAATTTTCAAGCTTCTCTTGAAGTTCTACAAAATCACCCTGTTGTACTGCTTCTCCACTTTCTGTGTTTGTGTAGGGAGAGCCACAGCCTCCTTGGGCTGAGGGGAAGATGCCTAAGCCCCAGCATCCTGGCCGGCAGCAAGAGGCTGTTGTTACTGGCACTGGTCTGGACACACAACCCTCTGAGGCCAGAATCCTGGGCCCTGTGCTTGTTTCTCAAGCACTGGTGCCTCTTTCTTTAAACATATCACCAGCGGTTGGGCTGTACCAATACTGGAAGGGCATATGGAAAATTTTCAGTCTTGTAGGTATCAGACTAGAAAACTTTTCCCTTTTATTTTGATCTCTGTTCATACTGTGTAAAAAACTCAGGAAATCAGTCAAATGCATTAACAATTCCCTTTTCAGGGAGGCTGGTCGGTTATGCGTCCTATTCCTGATTTTGGCTTAGAGCAGGAACTCATGGTCCCTGAGACGGAGCCCTGCCTCAGGCTCTGCGCTGACAGCTCAGAGCCTACTTGGGATTCTCTCTCTCTTTCTCTCTGTCTCTCTCTGCCTCTTCCTCCCTCCCTCACACCCCCCCCCAAATAAACAAACACTTATAAAAAAAAAATTCCCTGTTCAAATGGAGGCCCAATGAAAACATGGAGAATGGTGAATGAAAACATTTTTAGCTGCTCTCCTAAAATACATCACTGATGAGGTGTCTGGTTGGCTCAGTTGATAGAGCACATGATTCTTTCTTTTTCTTTCTTTCTTTCTTTCTTTCTTTCTTTCTTTCTTTCTTTTCATTTTAAAGTAGAGCATGTGATTCTTGATCTTGGGGTTGTAAGTTCAAGCCCTACGTTGGTATAAAGATTACTTAAAAATAAAATCTTTTTTCCCATCCCCTTGAGAGAGAGAGCAAACACACAAAAGCAGGGGAGGGGCACAGGGAAAGGGAGAGAGGAACAGAGGAACAGAGGGAGGGAGAGAGACAGAGAGAGAGAGAGGGACAGAGTCCCAAGGAGGCTCCATGCCCAGCACAGAGCCCAATGTGGGGCTCCATCCCATGATGGTGAGGTTATGTCCTGAGCCAAAATCAATAGTAGGACGCCTAACCAACTGAGCCACCCAGCCACCCCCAAAATAAGATCAAATTAATAATCTGAGAGTGAGAATAAGTCAAAAGCATGGGGTACCTGGTTGGCTCAGTCAGTAGGACATGTGACTCTTGATCTTGTGGTTGTGAGTTTGTGCCCCATGTTGGGCATAGAGATTAGTTTGCAGCGGGGGGACGTAGAGTCGCAAGCAGAATCAGCTTGAATGAACACGTTTATACTCAAGTTCAATACCTTTCACTGTGTTTTCTTCAGACTTTCTTTCCATAACAATCCTGTCTGGTAACAAGTGACTATTGCTACCTCTACTGTCCTGGGCCCCTGGGAATAAGTAGGTGGAAAATGTAGCCCAAACTGGTATGTTCCTTAATGCCAGTTATCTGAGAAATTCTACCCAAAGAGAAAAGAGGGGAACAAGCCAGCGGAGGAATCAGACGGCACTGCCTATTTGTGGTGCAGACTTGAGTGTACCTCATGAATGTATTCTGCAGCCCCTGGGCAGAGGAACTTCACAGGCCTCTAAGGACAGGCCCAGATTTTTCTTCAAGCACAATCAACATTTTTCTATTAACAGGCCCTATTAACATGAACTTCTTGCATCCCACAGGCCTCATTCCACATGCCGGCCCTGCAACTGCTGAAGTGCTTTGGGTCTGTCTGTAATACAAGCACTGGACTATTGTGAAAATTAACAGACGACAATATATAAGGACATAGCAAGCATTCAACAAATTATACCTTTCTGATCATGTAGAGGATATCCAGATTTCTAAAGTTTTACCAGAAAATATGATCCTTCATTAAACAGTATCACTGAGCTGCTTCCCAACCAAGGTTTCCTGGTCCTAGCCCAACAACTCACTAAGGACTAAGAAAAAGTAATTAGGGAGGTGTCTTAGTTAGCCTTGTCCCATCCCTGAAAATTTCCACTCTGGGCCTTTTATCTGCCTCCCCTAACTCATTCTTTCAACATTTATTGAAAACTTTCTGTTCCAGACACTGATTTAGAAGAAAATTACAAATATGAAGAGTCTTTGTCTTAGAAGAGTTTTCAATACAAGGTAGCAAACAAGAAATCAGCGCTCACTAAGCAGAATCCTTGTAACATAATTTGCTTAAGAATTCAATCATTATGACTTTGCAGACTGATTAATCTATTAATACATTGTTTCCTATTGTCTCTCAACTTCCCTTTCACTCACACACTTGCTCAGCATCTTGCACTGTGCTGATGTGGGAGATGCAAGAGTGAGAGCCAAGCACCCATTGCCCCTGCCTTTAAGGACCTCAGTCTACTATTAAATTACACATTAAGCAACAATTACACAAATAATTACACACCCTGGCAGGGACTAAGGAGAATTCCAAGTGCTGCAAGTCTTCAGGGCCAAGTCAGTTTTCCTTAAGAAATGATATCTGAAGAGCAAGCTCAACAAGAAAGTGGAGGATAACTAAGGGAAAAAGCAGGGAGGAGTACCCAGCAGAGGGAAGAGCATCCGCAGAGGCCCGCAGGGGCGGGGAGAAAGAGCTTGCATCATCTGAAAATCTACACGGGGCCTCATGCCCGCTTAAAGAGTTTGGGTCCTTATGGAAGCGGCCAGAGCCATAAACAGAGGTCAAAGAACGAAGGCCATAATCAGATTTACCTGCCTGGTGGCTTCAGAGAAGACACAGGTTCTGTTTTGGCCACCAGGTTATGCCCGGCGTCCAGCCTTGCGCTGGCTATCAGTGGGGCTTACCAACCTCGGCTGGCGGGACGACTGGACGCGGTGCAGGACTTAAGGTTTGGAGCGGGGAAGGGCGGGGAGGGGTGCCCGTGCAGAGAGCGCTAAGACGTCCTCTGAGGCAGCGGGCGGGGCTGGGTCTGCGGTGCGCGGGGGCGGGTGGCGGCCTGCGCTGGGCACCTCCGGGGACCTGAAGCGCCAGAGAGTCGGCGCGCACGGGACTGGCGGCTGCCGAGCTTTCAGCTTACGCGGAGGAGGAGCCCGGTTCTCGGCGAAGGGAACAAGCCTACGCGGCCTAAGTGGCAGAGCCCGAACCCGCGCGTTGCGGGTCCACGACGCAGAGCCTCCCGCGGTCCACGGCGGCCAGGTGAGCCCCGCGGCGCAGGTGAGACGGCCCCCAGAAGCCTCTGCGCTGGAGCGCGGCGGCGACGGCGGCGGCCATCTCGAGGCGGCCGCGGCGGGCGCTGCTAGCGGTGGGCGGTGTTTACGCGGACCGTGAGACGCCGCGGGTGAGGCCTCAGGCGGTGCTGGGGTGTTCCGGGCGTGTCGCGTCTGCAGGGCCGAGGGCAGAGGCGGGACCGAGCGGCAGGCCGCGGGTCTCCCCTGCCCGGCCAGGCCCTGCGACCTTAGGATAATACACTTCCAGCCGCTTTTTCCATGGACGCACAAGCAGACCGTATTTGTGCAGACCCTAGATCGTGAGGTGCCGTAACATCCTTGGCCAAAGGATGCATTACGGGCAGCTACCCGTGGCTTCGCGTATTTTCCTGCGTCCTTTGTATTGGCCGCACTGGACTGCGTTCGTGTGCGCCAGGCTGGCCGCCGCATCCATCCCCGGGGCCTGGCCCGGGCTGTACGTGCAGTTTGTTGAGTGACCGGACTGTGATTTACTTCGTGGATGCCGCGCCGCGCCCCGCTCCCCCGCTGTCGGTGAACTTGCAGGTGGTTTTCAGTTTGTAGCTATTACAGTAAGCAGTTCGTTGAGCCCCCTGGTTCACGAAGCTTCCTGGCTTTTCTGGAGGTCCCAGGGCTTCACAAGGTTCTGGGCGTACAGTGTCAACACCTACTTGTTGAAAAGTGACCTCCCTTGTGGCTGGCCTTACCTAGAGCTTTTGCTGAAAAGGGAACTATGAATGTGTTAGTAATTTAAAACTGACTTTGGTTTAGCTTGGACATACTATCACAGTACCCAGTACACTTAAAACCCAATTTAAGGCAAAATTCAATCTGGGTTTAGATGAACAGTGGAAACGTCTTAATGTTTGAAGCATACTCTGAAACATGACTGTTGGATCGCTAGGGAAGAGACTTTAAAAGATACGCTGATGTCTAGATACTTAAGTTTTCTTTGAAGACGTAAAAAGTGTTGAGTGAGTGACATCATCTTCATCAGTGAAAAAAATGGAATTTGTTTTTCCATCCTTTTCATTTACATTTTTAAAGTTTTGTTATTAAATAGAGGGAATTTTCTTTGTAATGATCATTTTCCAGTTTGGTCACATGATCCTGAAAATTAAGTGTATGTATAAGAGTTTATTTTTTAAAACTTAATTTTTTTTTTTTTTTTTTTTTTTTTTTTTTTTTTTTTTTTTTTTTTTTGAGAGAGAGAGAGACAGAACGGCGGAGGGGCAGAGACAGAGGGAGGCACAGAATCTGAAGCAGGCTCCAGGCTTTGAGCTGTCAGCACAGAGCTGGATGTAGGGCTTGAACTTACAAACTGTGAGATCACGACCTGAGCCGAAGTCGGACACTTAACCGACTGAGCCAATCAGGTGCCCCATTCTCTCAGGTTTTAAAGCCAAGTCTCCGGGCACCTGGGTGGCTCAGTCGGTTAAGCGGCCGACTTCGGCTCAGGTCATGATCTCGCGGTCTGTGAGTTCGAGCCCGACGCTGTGCTGACAGCTCAGAGCCTGGAGCCTGTTTCAGATTCTGTGTCTCCCTCTCTCTCTGACCCTCCCCTGTTCATGCTCTGTCTCTCCCTGTCTCAAAAATAAATAAAAACGTTAAAAAAAATAAAAATAAAGCCAAGTCTTTTCTCTCTCCTTACCCACTTAGCAGGCCAGTATCCTTTCTCTGTGGGCCCATTCTGTCCTTCACTGCTTCCCTTTTCAAGGACACTCCTATGGTTCTGTTGTAGTCATCTTTTGGTCTCTCTAGAGCCCCTCACTCTGAGCTTAGTGTCCAGCTGAGTGCCTGGCACATAAGTGACTGATAACTATCAGCAAGGTGAATGAATTTAGAATATGACATGTGTTTATTAAGTCCAGTTTGTAACTTAGAGATGTGTGACAGATATTTATCATTATTCAAATGAGTAATGGAGATATTGGGAACAAGGACAGTTGTGATCATCTTTCAGTTATAGATATAATCATATTTCAAGAAACACTACCAGAAGGGCACCTAGGTCTTTTTTTTTTTTTAACAATTTAGTTGAAGTATAATTCACATACCATACAATTCACCCATTTAAGGTATACAGTGTCTTTTTGTATATTACACTATTAATTTTTTTAAGTAGCGGCAAAATACATATGACATAAAATTTGCCATTTTAGCCATCTTTTTCTTTTAAATGTTTATTTTTGAGAGAGTGAGAGAGTAGGGTAGGGGCAGAGAGAAAGGGGGACAGAGGATCTGAAGTGGGCTCTGTACTGACAGCAGAGAGCCTGATGCGGGGCTCTTGAACCATGAGATCGTGACCTGAGCTGGAGTTGGATGCTTAGCCAACAGCCACCCAGGTGCCCCAGCCATTTTAACCATCCTTAAGGGTACAATTCAGTGGCATTAAGCACATTCACAATTTGGAGCAACCATCACTATTTCCAAAACTTTTTAGCACCTTAGATAGATGTTCCATAAATAAATGAATGTATAAATAAATGTTGATAGTTTAGGGGAAAACTTCAAAAAATAAATGTGATTTTGATTTCTCACTTCCCTTCTAATTTGTTGTGTTGTCTTTTATACTTTTATATGAAAAGTTATTGTAATTAAGATAGTACTATGCCTTTATGTTAGTGTGATAATATTAAAGTCCCTTGTCATGGAAAAACTGGGCAATTCTTTCAAGTTTGAATGCTGAATTACTGAGCTTTATAAGGTCTTTAAAAGTTATAAAGCAAAATTTGAATGATATCCCTAAGCCCACTCTGATGTGCAAAGGATGGCTTATCCAAGTTTATATTCTGTTTGCTTCCTCTATTGCTATGTATTCTCTTTGCTTTTATAGGTGCAGGATACCCTCCACTTTCATAGGAGATATCCTAGGGCTTCTAGAAAGACTAGAAAATTTCACAAATTGTTAAGGTGCTACCAAAAAAAAAAAAAAAAAAAGATTTATTCTAGCTACAAAGGGTTTTGAAGTTTTATCTAATTTTTATTCTAAAATTTGTATGTTTTCTTTGCCTGTTGGAGTGCTTTTATCAGTACTAATTTCTTCTTTGACATCCTTTTAAAAACAATTTGTGGCTTCTGTTTCCAGCTAAAGAAGTTGGGCAATCTCCCATTTTTAACAAGGAGGGAGCACCCTTGGGCAACTATAGGGAAAAGGCTAGGCCAGAGTAGATTTTGGAAGCAAAAAATAGTTGAGCCTATTTTTCGGTAGGTTTGGCAGGGGTACAGGCTGTTAATCTCAAATCTCCAAATGTGGAGGGTTTCCTATGCATGTGTGAATATATGTGCTTTTGATTTTAGTAAAATTTAATTAGTATTATAGCCCAGTTAATTCTGGGGTATTTGCATTGGAGTACTGGGCTCTAATTCTGGCTCAGGCCCTACTAGTGACCTGAGCAAACCACATAACTTTTGTGGATTCATTATTGGCACTAGTAAATTAAGTGGGGTCGAGTAAGTGGATAAATTAAGTTTGCTGTTGGGAAACAGCACTAGCATATCCTTGGCTGCTACCTGCAAACTTGTCATTTCTTTGAAGTTCTCTAAAAAAATTTTTTTAAATTTATTATATTTTTTATTAAGTAAGCTCTATACCCAATGTGAGGCTTGAACTTATGATCCCAAGATCAAGAGTTGCATGGTCTACTGGCTGAGCTAACCATGTGCCCCCCCCCAAATTTTTAAGTTATATATTCCGACATAGTGTATATTCTAAAATTTAATATTATGATTGCATTTAAATTTGTTACCACCCTGTAACATTGATGCTTCCTGAGATGCATTCTGTGTATCCTGGAGTTTTATGTATTCCCTGACCTACACCTCACACCCTTGGGGCTTCTTATACCTTGATTTGAGGAGCACAGGACCCAGAGGACCTCTAGGTCTCTTGCAGCTCTGATGTGGTATAATATTTGGAATAAACTAGAGTTTATTCTCTAGTTTTAGGAAATTATACATTTATAACAGGAAAAAATATGATTGGCCAATGTGCATGACTTAATTTCTTTTCCTGAAATTGGAGGTTGCAATTCTATTGTATGTAAAAGCTGGTTTCATCAGAAACTGCATGCAATTTAAGAAATGGATTGCAAACTTAGAAAAAACCCTTTGCAGATGTTATCTTTGTTGCTCCCAATCTTTCTTTGCTGCAATTCTGCTTTTTTCTTTCCTGGCTGCTAATTGGATTAAAGGCTATTTTGCCAACCATGGCATCTGGAGATGACAGTCCTATCTTTGAAGATGACGAAAGGTAAATGTCTTGCATGGCAGTAAAACTAGCTTTTGAAATTTTCAAGATTGTTTTAATCACTCAAGAGTTATTTATCCAGGCTACTTTTGTTAAGCACACATTTTGTAAAGTTGCAGAATGCTTGGTTTTGCTTTTCTGTGATTTAGAGCAAGGGTAGTAAACACTTGTCATGTAGGTGGCTGCCACCAACATGGCACGTCTTTTCCCGTAGGGCCTGATATAAGGTCTCCAAACCCATCTTAGCACAGAGTTCCTGGCAATCACTTCAAAATGACAAAAAATCCATTTACCATTTCTGATTTAGAGCACACAAAAGACATTAGAGTGAATAAGGAGTAAGATGTAGTTAAAAGAACAGGCTCAAATATATTCTATGTATGTCTTATATAACATGTCATTCACACAGAACTCATATAGGATGAATGTTATATATTTTATACTAACATATTAATATCAAACATATGTATTTAATTTGTGCCAGAAACTTATGACAAAACAGAATCCTTTATTTTTTAAATAAGATTACTATAGTAAGGACAAGAATTACCATTTTCCATTTTTTTCTCTCTTATTATAGGACGTTTCTTCTATGACTTTTATTTTTCTTAGTATAATGAATTAGAACCCTTTTTGTTAAAATGAATCCTAATTGGTTTAAGTATGAAATGTTTGGAGAGTTTTTGTTTTGGAGTGAATGGATCTGAGGAAGAAAAACCAGAATTAAATACTGTGCTTTCTAAATGGGGGTGCAGGGGAGAAGTAGAGACTTTTTACTGACCTTTCCAAGCATTATTCTGTAGCCAAGCTTAGAATACTATCCTGGATAAACTGATCGGCTCTTAATCCTATTAATATTAAGGTGACTTTGTTTGGAATTATCCGACTACATACCCATATATAGTAGTTTCATCTTAAAGGGAGAGTGCACAAGAGGGAGAAGATAGTTATATGTACTGTGAGTAGAATTTCTCAGTTACTATCACTTTAATATTTTCTAATTTTATGGGTTAAAAAATCTGATATTTTTACCTGGAAAGTAAATTACTGTTTTTGGTCTATTATAATTGCTTCATTTTATTCCCTTAGCCCTCCTTATAGCCTGGAAAAAATGACGGATCTCGTAGCCGTTTGGGATGTTGCTTTAAGTGACGGAGTCCATAAGATTGAATTTGAACATGGGACCACATCAGGCAAACGAGTGGTATATGTAGATGGGAAGGTAGGGAAAAAATGCTTGATTTTGTTAATATAGATTCTTCATGTATGAATTCAGGGCTTTTCTCTTACAGTGGTTATCTTTATATTTTGGCCTGTATCATTTTGCTGGACAAAGCAAACTATTTATAGTTACAGAATCCATACACTATATAACATTTAAACTTCAAGTGCTTTTATTTTGTAAAATATTTGGATCATGAAAGAATAAAATTATACCTATATAGCACTGCTGTTTACTCACTTTAATTATACCATTTCTTGGGGCACCTGGCTCAGTCAGTTATGCATATGACTCAATTTCGGCTCAGGTCATGATCTCATGGTTTGTGAGTTCAAGCCCCTCATCAGGCTCCTTGCTGACAGCACAGAGCCTGCTTGGGATTCTTTCTCTCCTTCTCTCTCTACCCCTCCCCCATACTCACTTGCTCTCTCTCTCAAAATAAATAAACTTAAAATTTTTTAAATTATAGCATTTCTATAAATATTAAATTTTCTTCCATTTGTGTGTTTTCAACTTTTATATTTTATTGCTTAGGAAGAGATAAGAAAAGAATGGATGTTCAAATTAGTGGGCAAAGAAACCTTCTGCGTTGGAGCTGCAAAGACAAAAGCAACGATAAATATAGATGCTATCAGTGGATTTGCATATGAATATACTCTGGAAATTAATGGGAAGAGTCTCAAGAAGTATATGGAGAACAGGTCAAAAACCACCAATACTTGGGTATTACATTTGGATGGTGAGGACTTTAGAGTCGTTTTGGGTGAGTGCTGTTTCTGCAGAATTCATTGGCTTTTTATGATGGTTGTTAATTAGTCCCTCTGTGAGAGCTTTGAATAGACAGAGTGTAAGGGTAGGTATATTTTTCTTTTTTTTTTTTTAATGTTTGTTTATTTTCAAGAGAGAGAGAGAGAGTGGGTACACTAGTTGGGGGAGGGGCAGGAGAGGGAAACACAGAATTGGAAGCAGGCTCCAGGCTCAGAGCTGTCAGTACAGAGGCCAATGTGGGGCTTGAACTCATGAACCATGAGATCATGACTCAAACCAAAGTCAGACCCTCAACTGACTGAGCCACCTAGACGCCCCAACGTAGGTGTATTTTTGATGTGTCCTGTGTGAATGAAGTATTCATTTAATTGATATGTGAGAACCAGATTTTATAGTGACAGTTTTGAGGATGATAAACAGGTTAAAAAAAAGAGAGAAATATTGATGTAGACATTTGCTATTTATTATTGATATTTCTATTATTTAATATTATTATATTTGTCTTTAAAAGGATGTGTAAAGACAGTTGGAGGGGCACCTGGGTGGCTCAGTTGGTTAAGCGTCCAGCTTCAGCTCAGGTCATGATCTCATGGTTCATGAGTTTAAGCCCCACGTCGGGCTCTCTGCTGATAGGTTGGAGCCTGGAGCCTGCTTCCAATTCTGTCTCTCTCTCTCTCAAAAATAAATAAGCATTAAAAAAAAAAAAAAAAAAGACCGTTGGAAACCTAAGATTGATTAGTAACCAGGGACTTTTTCTCTAGGTAGCAATAGGTTTAGTACTGCAACAGATCAAAATTGTCAAAGTCCAGATAAAGTAGATTAAAAAATAAAAAGTAGTAAGCCATTGATCTTTAAACTAAGTTTTTTTGTTACAGATTGCCATCTGTGTTGTTTCTACCAGGCCTACAAAACTTAAGAGACACATATTTACCAGTTACTATCTTTTCTCTCTTCTGGTACTCCAAGTATTTCCTGCTTCTCAAATCATTAAGACCATTTGGATCATCTCATTAATTCATTGATTCACTTATTTAGATGATATCGAGTACCTACGAAATACCAGTTAGCATATCAGTCACTGAGGATACATAGATGAAGAGATGTTGTCCATACCTGTAAAAATTCTGCAGTCTAGTCAAATGCTAGAAAATACCTTTTTATTTTTTTTAAGTTTATTTACTTTTGAGTGAGGGGGAAGGGGCAGAGAGAGAGGGAGACAGAATCCCAAGCAGGCTCTGAGTTGTTAGGGAAAAGCCCATGTAAGGCTTGAATTCACAAATGGTGAAGTCGTGACCTGAGCCAGAATCAAGAGTCAGATGCCTAACCGACTGAACCACCCAGGCACCCCTACAAATACCGTTTTATAAAAATTTTTTTAAGAATGAAAAATGTTGCTGGGGCGCCTGGGTGGCTCAGTCGGTTAAGCGTCCGACTTCGGCTCAGGTCATGATCTCATGGCTCGGGCTCTGTGCTGACAGCTCAGAGCCTGGAGCCTGCTTTGGATTCTGTGTCTCCCTCTCTCTCTGCCCCTCCTCCCGCTCATGCTGTGTGTGTGTATCTCTCTCTCTCAAAAATAAATATTCAAAAAAAGTTAAAAAAAATAGAATGAAAAATGTTGGGGCTCCTGACTGGCTCAGGATTTTGAGTATGATCTCAGGGTTGTGAGTTTGAACCCCATGTTGGTATAGAGACTAGTTAAAAATAAAATCTTAAAAAAGAATGAAAAATGTTTGGAGCACTGGCTGGAAGTACATGGATTTCGTGGATTGCATTTCTGTGATGTTTCTCTGTTTCTTTTTCCTTTTCTTTAAAAAATATATTTTTTTAAATGTTTTATTTTTGGGGCACCTGGGTGGCTCGGTCGGTTAAGCGTCCGACTTCGGCTCAGGTCATGATCTCACGGTCCGTGAGTTCGAGCCCCGTGTCGGGCTCTGTGCTGACCGCTCGGAGCCTGGAGCCTGTTTCAGATTCTTTGTCTCCCTCTCTCTCTCTGCCCCTCCCCTGTTCATGCTCTGTCTCTCTCTGTCTCAAAAATAAATGTTTAAAAATAAATAAATAAATAAATAAATAAGTTTTATTTTTAAGTAATCTCTGTACCCAGTGTGGGGCTCAAACTTACAACCCTGAGATCAAGAGTCGCATGCTCTACCAACTGGGCCAGCCAGGCACCTGCATTTCTCTAATATTTCCTATACATTGGTAGTTGACTGAAGAATTGGTCAGATTTAGCTTTGATTTTTTTTTTTCTGGCAACACTACTTTATAATTTCGTTATATCAAGAGGCACATGTTGTTTCGTTATATCAAGAGGCACATGTTTTTTTTTTTTATGTTGCCAACCTTTAATACCTAATGTTTGTAGCCATTAATTCATTAGCAGTTGCCAAATGGTGATATTCTGGAATATTTCTAAAATAAGAAACTTCCTGTCATCTGTCTGGTTGCACAGAGTTACAATTTGTATAACAAATGCAGAATAACACTTGTTTTGCCTTTACCAGTTTTCAAAATACTGAATTGGAACATATTCTCCTCTAAAGGTGATTGTTTAGGGTTTTTTGGTCGTTATTAACTCATGGATTTAAACAATTTGATGTGTGTCACAACATATTGAAGTTATTATCCTTATTGACCCTCAGATTGTCCCAGTTTTGGCCAATGGTGTATTGTTTAGATTTACTCCTGAGTCCTTTTGACACATCCTTGGTAGACATTGAAAGCTTCCTTGCAATCTGGTATGACAAGATGTCTTAGGCTCATTTGAACATTTTCTACTCAGACATGAAATCACCCCTTTTTCCAAAATGCCCTGGTTTCTAGTAGAGGCAAATGGTATTTCAGGAGCATAATCTGGGCATATGATAAAGATGCTCATTATTTTTAGGAAAGCTGCAGGCAGGCAGAGGGAAGAGGCTCCAAGACACACATGCTCCAGGACCTCCTATGACTCACTGAATCCACTTCTGAGCAGCAATGACTGAATACTTTATCAGATAGATATGTTCTTTTTTTTAACATACATACTTGAATAGGTGCTATACTCATATGATTCAGAAATCATAATGATGGGAAAAGATATATGCAGAAATTTCTTTCCACCCCTATTCCCATCCACCCTGTTTCCTCAATAAAGATAAGCTTTTTTTTTTTTTTTAATAATGAGCCCTTCCAGTGTTTCATTATTCAGAGTCAAGCAAATACAAATATTTTACTACTGCCTTATTTCATAAAAGCCTCTTGCTTTATTGACTTATTTGTATATTTGGAGGATCCTCTTCTACTAGCACATAAAGAACTTTCTCATACTTTTTTTTTTTTTGCAACGTTTTTTATTTATTTTTGGGACAGAGAGAGACAGAGCATGAACGGGGGAGGGGCAGAGAGAGAGGGAGACACAGAATCTGAAACAGGCTCCAGGCTCCGAGCCATCAGCCCAGAGCCTGACGCGGGGCTCGAACTCACGGACCGCGAGATCGTGACCTGGCTGAAGTCGGACGCTTAACCGACTGCGCCACCCAGGCGCCCCAACTCATACTTTTTTTTATAGCTGCGGAGTAAGTCTCAGTAGTCAGTAAAATAGTTTATTTAACTTATCCCTGACAGATGGGCGTTTGGGCTATTTCTAACCTGCTGCTGTTAGAAGCAGTGTTGGATGAATAGCTTTGTTCACCTGCCTCTTGGAATTTGGTTCACATATCCCTTTAGCATAAAATCCCAGAAGTGGGAAAGTAGGGTCGCTGGGTCCAACATCACTGCCCTTGTTTGAGGAGATGGTGCCCGGTTGTCCCTCCTGGTGCTTCTACTGGTTTGTGCTCCCAAGTACCCATTTCCCCACAGGTTCTCCAGCTGAGCATGGTGTCAGATTTTGTTATTTTTTTTGATATTCTGCTGCATGAAACATGGTATTTCAGTGTTGTTCATATTTGCCTTTTTCAAAATTAAGTGAAGTTGAGCATCTTTTCATGTTTGAGGTCCTTTTGTGTTTCTTTTCTGATAATGCATCTTCGTGTCCTTTGACCCATTTTCTTTGGGGCTGTTGGTCTTTTTCTCAAGATTAGACTTTTGTCTGTGCTGTGAGCTTCACTTCATTTTTTCCAGTTTGTCATCTATTGTATGAGTTTGCTTATATGTGTACATGGTTTTTTAAACCATGCAGAAATATTCTTTTATGTAGTCAGATTTATCCCATTTTTCTTTTATGGTTTCTGGATTAGCAGGTTTCTTCAGAGGTACATTAATAATAGCTTTAGAAGGAATCTGCGTGCAAGCACATGTCCAGCAAGCACACTAAATAAAATTCCAGTTTTCACCACCGCCATGCTTATTTTAGCACTGTGCTCTCTGATCAGCTGTTGGGACAAGCTGGGTTTCCCTGCAGCTGCGGCTGGTGATGCCTTCCGCTCAGGGGGCCACTAGGGCAACATCTGCCCACATCTTTTGGGCCCCTCTGCCTCTGTCTCCCTTTAGCCCAGCTCAAAGGCCTCCCTCCACTCTCTGAGGCTCCCATCTCAAGGTGTGGGGAGAAAAGGATCCCTGTTAGACTGTGTTCCTGGAGTAGATGGCCTGTCACAATTAAGCCCCTGACTGGCACCTCAGCCTTGACCCCCAGGCAAGTTTTTGCCTCCTGGGCATCCCGCGCACACGGGTCATGATTCTTTCCAGCCTTCGTTATAACACCTACAGGTCATCTTCTGGCTGCTTAATGACTGCAGTCTTCTCTCCTGCCACCTGCCAGCACACTAATATTTACAAGCAAGCCTGGGGAATCTTCCCCCAAAACGCACATATATTGTGCACACGCGCACACATATACATGCCTCCCGAAGTGAGCTCTGGCAGCTTAACCAACAGCCAAGCTTATCATGGCAGCACTTGGCTCCATACCCAGTGCATACCCAGTAGCACCGTACCCAGCACAGCCACCAGGTATACCTGTGTTGTTGGTTTTTTATGATCCAATAATTTTCCCCAAAGTGAAACTATCGCAAAAAATGAATAGAGATTCTTGTGCTATCCAGTAGGAAATTAAAGGCTAAATTTCTAAGCCTGGTGTGCTGTCCAGCCTGTGTGAACCTCGTGGCAGCCTTTCTTGGTGGCCTTTCTGTGCCATCATCCAGGTGGCTCAGTGTGACAGACAGGGGAGTCAACTGGTCACGATGACAGTCCATATGAAAAGTTCCTTCCTCACATTCATTTCTGTGCATCCTCTTAAATACTGAAGTTTGTGCTGCGGTGTTTATTTTGTTTGACAAGGCTTCATCCATTTGTGCTGAGACCATGATTTTCTCTTAAAGAGTGTTTTGTTTCATTTTTGTTTTGTCTGTGAACCGAGAGTAAACATAGTGTCTTCAAATTTAGGAGAATTTGAAAGCCATGAGTACATTTCAAAATCTAGTATATCAAACTTTTCTTAAAATAATGAAGAGTTAACTTTGAGTCATAGAGTATAATTTTTTTTAATTTGTTACTTTTACAGAAAAAGACACTATGGACGTATGGTGTAATGGTAAAAGAATGGAGACAGCAGTAAGTTGACCCTCTGATTACTTTTAGCACCATGAGTATAGTTGCCATTGAAATGTTGCTGCATTTCCTAATTGTGGAGATTGATAATTAACCAAGGTCATCTCGGTTAAGAACAAGAAAGATGAAGTACCCTTGACTCCAAATTCTGAAGACCTTTCCCAGACAGCGCCTGGGGACAGGAAGGGCATGGAAACACCTTATGTTGCGAGCTGGCATCAGCTCTCACCAGCTGGCACCTTTCCTCGCCTGGACCAGACTCTGTCCTAAAAAGCATCCACACATCAAAAACTGCCCCTTCCAGGCGCCTGGATGGCGCAGTCGGTTAAGCGTCCGACTTCAGCCAGGTCACGATCTCGCGGTCCGTGAGTTCGAGCCCCGCGTCAGGCTCTGGGCTGATGGCTCGGAGCCTGTTTCTGATTCTGTGTCTCCCTCTCTCTCTGCCCCTCCCCCGTTCATGCTCTGTCTCTCTCTGTCCCAAAAATAAATAAAAAACGTTGAAAAAAAATTTAAAAAAAAAAAAAAAAACTGCCCCTTCCACCCCACAAAGTTTGGCCTCCTCCTGTGTTTTTCCAAGTTCAGGTGGGGCTCTATACCTCCACTTCTCAAATCTGCATGCATAGGAATCACCTGGGATCTTGTTAAATGCAAACTGTGACACTTCCCTTGGTGCTGCCAATGCTGCTTGTCGGCCCATGGGTCACACTTTGAATAGGAAGGCTTTACATATACCATACTCAAAGCAGATAGTACTTCTCTAGAAGAAAAGTTTTTGAAAAAGAAGTGCTGCACACAGTGTCGGATGACACAAAGGCAGAGAGGAAAGGGCACTGTCGCAAACCCGAGAAGACAAGTGGAATTTGTAGACCAGCAGTGCCAGGAGGGTACACTGCTCATTGAGGCCAAGCACGACATCCCCGTCAGACCCCAGAGTGTTGGGCCCCTGCCATCAGCTGCTTGCATTGTTATGTGGGATGGATATTGGGATGAATTCGGTGAGAATGAAGTAATAGCGGTGTGCACAGCACAGGGAGCCAGTGGAGACAGAGGAGACCAGCATGGAAAGCACAGAGTGTGGGACTGGGAGCTCACGTCCCTGAGTGGACATTCCGGAGGGCTGTGGGGTCTGCTGGCCAGCAGGGGGCGCCATCCCTTGTACCCACCTTTCATGCTAGCTCAGACGTGGACTTCTGGGCTAGAGGTGACAAGACTCTGCTGTTGTTACGTTTTAGCTAGTTGCACATTGTAGTTGCTGCCATTGTCTCCTTGTCTGTTGTCGGGATAGGAAGGTGGGGAGAGGTGCTTGGAAGGCAGGAGGTCCGGGATGAATTTATTCAACAGGCTACCGAAGACCTGCTGGGTCTTGTGGCTGTCTGCTTCTGAGGAAGTGCCCACGCCAGAAATCAGAAGTTACAAAGATAAATGCTTCTCTCTTTCTTACTCCTGGTATGAATTCTTGAAGGGATATTTAACCAGGGCTCACTCAACGATCCCCAGAGCTTGAGCCACTCACTCTCCAAGTTAAATCCACTGTTAGAGACTTCTTTTATTCAGAGAGGCTTGGTGAGCACTTCAGTGTTTCACGGCCCCTTGTGGAATCCATTAACGTAGATCAGGCACCTGCTGTGTACCCAGTGCCACACCTGGTGGTTCTTGCTGTTCTTTCTTTCCTACCCTGGAATTCTCTAGATGCTCAGTCAGCGGTTTTTAATCCCCTTCCCTCCCACCCTCAAGGAATTCTCCAGTGCAGATGTAAAGAGAACATTGTTTTGTGGTGTTAAGAATGTGGTCTGTGGTCGTAAATAAGAATTTAATGATAATGTTTATCCACAATGTCTTTGTTCTTCAGTTATTAACAGGGAAGCACAAGTGTTTGGACAATAGCCCTTTACAACCCAGTTGCTTCCTTATTGTAACTACAACCTAATTTGCAGTGTGGTGTTGGCAGCTCTGTATCTGGGCAGCCTTCCCCAGCACAGTGCACACCTGAGCTAGTTTATTTTCTCCTTTTTCTTTTCATCTCAAAGCCTCATGACCAAGATTATGTATCTGTGAGATTGTGCCCCCGCAAGGTGTCAGTACACCTCCCATAAAGAGCCATTGGCCAGAATCTTCTCAGAGCTCAGAAAAAGCTCTACCCAGTGCATCCCATGCTTTCATTGGTTGGATAATATCAGCTACGGGACCTTGCTCTGTCCACTTTGGCTGCCAGGAAGCCCATAGCCAAGTTTTAAGTCTGCTTGTCATTTCTTTGCTGTCTGGCAGAATTCACATTTATCCTCCAAGCCTCCTGTTCCTTCCTTCTCTGTACTACTTGGCCCCGATCTTTTTACTCTAGATGTTCAGTAGAAATACAATATGAGGCACAGATATGAGTTTCTTGTATAACTTTTCTAGCAGCCACACTAAAAAGTCTTAAGATGAAATTCATCTTAATAATATATTTGGTTTAAATCAGTATATCCAAAATATTATCATTTAACATTTAATCAACATAAAAAGTTTTTAGAGTTATTTTACATTCTCTGTTTCATTCTCAGTCTTCCAAACTCAGTGTATATTTTACGTTTAAATAGCACGTTGCATTTCAGAGTCCCCACATCTCACGTGCTCAATTGCCACCTGTGGCCGGTGGCTACTGTGTCTGGAAGAACGGGTCTAGACTCGGTAGTATTTGCTTTTATGTGACCTGTGTGTTTTACAGTAAATCACCTTACATTCTGAGGAATCAGATTTTCAGAGTGGGTAAGAACATCCCATCCCTTCCTGAAGGGGGCCCTCAGCAACTATTTCACCACTCTGTGCCTCCACCTCCTCACCTCTGCAGTGTGGATAGTAATAATACTTCTAGGACTATAGTAATAGTACTTCTAGTCTATAGACAGGGCTATGCGAGGACACCCTGAAATAATGCATGCGAGCTGTTCTTGATATAGAACAAGTAACTTGGTATAAAGTATGTGTTTGCTATCATGTTTGTCATTTTTACTTTTAAAAATAGTTGATACTGTCTACATAGAACATGTTATAGTCACCTAGCCACGCGGTGTAAGGGTTTTTTTTCCCCTGAAACATAAGATTCTATAATCTTGAGGGGTACAGGTAAGACATTTTCGGTTCATAGCAGAGATGTAAAAGCATCTAGCAATACAAGGTTCTAACTTTAATTTTCCAAAGTTTAACATTTAGCTGATAGATACTTCATTATACTACGCTTTTAGATGGTGTTAATGCTCTAGACAAAGATAAATGTTTCTGGAACACTAATTCCTCCTTCTTTTGTTGGCCTAGGGTGAGTTTGTAGATGACGGGACTGAAACTCACTTCAGTGTTGGGAACCATGACTGTTACATAAAGGCTGTCAGTAGTGGGAAGCGGAAAGAAGGGATTATCCATAGTCTCATTGTGGATGATAGAGAAATTCCGGAGATTCTTGAATGACTTCATGATGGTGCATTTTAATCTTAAGAAGTAAAGATCAAGACTTTTAAATTACTGTGGTAATTAAATATGTTCAAGATGTACTTTTTAGTACACTTAGTCTCCCAACTGTTTAGTTTTAGTTACTTAAAACGGTAATATTCCAAGGGTCAAAAAAAAATTATGTACAATCATAAAAATTGCAATTTATTTTGTAAATAATGTAAAGTGTTTTAAAGCCAAATGGACCAAAGATATGGACCAAAATCACTAATGTTTTACAAGAGGAACTTTAACTATAATAAACACTATAAAATAAAATGGGTGCTGCTTGATTTGTGTTTCTAAAAATGGATGTCTTTGTATATTTTTAACCTATGCAGATAGTCTCTTTAGTTTAAAGCAGTTGGTACATAATGACATGATTAGTTTAACTGGAGAAAATGAGAAACATTTTCTATCTGGAAACTTAATGTCAAGTCGTGTCACACAAGAATTTAATTAAAAATGGGTTTCTGGAAATGTAGTCATTTTGTTTAATCAGCACAGTAGGGACAAATTAAGAGAAAGAAAACAAACTTCTTTACACCAGCCTGCCTCACTTGCATCTTCAGGCAGTATTTACTAAAGTCAGAGTTGCTGGGACACCTGGGTGGCTCATCAGTTGAGTGTCTAACTCTTCACCTCAGATCACGATCTCATGATTCATGAGATCGAGCCCCACGTTGGGCTCCGCACTGACAGTGCAGAGTCTGCTTGGGATTCTCTCTTTCTTCCTATCTCTGCCCCTCCCCCTGCTTGCATGTGATCCCTCTCTCTCTGTCTCAAAATAAATACGTAAATATTAAAAAAAAAAAAAAAAGCTGCATATGGTGTGGGGAGATAGCAACAGCGGGAAGCAGGCCCACCCAAGCACACTCAGACTGCCTGTCAGGACAGTGAGTGCTTGAGAATTCATTCAGTACTCTTATGGTCTTTCAAGGCAGGATATAGTTTAATAGTAGGACCCTTCATTGCAGTATCTCCTGTCTATTCTCACATGGTAATCCTCTGTGAGAGGAGGGATTGATTCTCCGTTTTCTACACTTGCTCTGTCTGATATGGGAGCCATTAGTCATGTGGCTATTTAAGTAAAATTACATACAATTAAAAATTCAAGTCCTTTATTACACTAGCCACATTTCAAGTGCTCAATAGTCACCTGGGGCTAGGGGCAGCCATATTGGACAGTGTAGATACAGAACATATCCATCATCCTACCATATTCTGTGGGGACAGTACTGGCTGGCCTGGATACACTGTCTCAAGTCTAGTGAGTTGCTCACTAGTGGCGCTGGCAGGATGTAAACCCAGGTTTTTCCTGACCCTGAAGCCCATCCCTTTCTATCTCCCTGCCACTAACCTATTTCTAAGAGATTTGGGGCAGAACAGAGGCACAACCAGGTTCAAGTACCAGGAACAGGAACTAAGGGGAGAAAAGAGAGAGGGAAGGTGCTGGCTCCACCAGGTCTGGGGTAGGCAGGCGACATGCTAGGTGGCAGAGCAAGCGTATTAAAATTAGCCTTTGACTATTTGCTTCCTCTAACTTTTTTTTCAAGTCTTCACAACTGGCGGGTCACTATACTACCTTCACAGAAATGATCCCCTGTTCTCCACCCCCACTTTGCATCACAGCCACTGGAAAACTAGGAGAGGAACTAAGACTCTTCCAAGGCTTCTTCAACTCACATTTGGGTTTGCTTTCAAGTGTTTGGGTATTTTCTTTTCTCTTAAATAATGGGCTTCTTTTAATGGCCGTATTTTATCTGGTACCAAAACAAATGTTTTATTTATTTATTAGAGAGAGAGGGCGCAAGTGAGTGAGGGGCAGAGAGACAGACAGCAGTGGGGGTCATGCACACCCGAAGCAGGGCTCCAACTCACGAACCTTGAGATATGACTTGAGGCGAAGTGAGATGATTAACCGACTGAGCTGCCCAGGCGCCCCCAAAAACAAATGTTTTAGACTTAAGTCCAAAAGCAAAGCAAATGTTGAGGTGCCTGGGTGGCTCAGTCAGTTGAGCGTCCAACTCTTGATTTGGGCTCAGGTCATGATCTCGCAGTTCATGGGTTTGAGTCCTGCGTCGGGCTCCGTGCTGAGCCTTACTCAGCGCAGAGCCTTATTTGGGATCCTCTTTCTCTGCCCCTCCTCATTTGCTGTCTCTCTCTCTCTCAAAATAAATAAACAAACTTAAAAAAAAAAAGCAAAGCAAGTGTTTTTAGGCACCTTGTGTTGAACTCTAGTTATTAGAGGTCAAAACCTGTTTCCAGTGTGCATCATGTCCCACATCGAATACTTGGGCATACAGTTTGATTTAATCTTTGTGGAAATCAAACCTGGGGACAGGGTTTTGCCTTTGACTTGGTGAACCGATGTTCTGTGTTGTTAATTTGAAGCAGCATGGTAATATAACAGTGCAGCCTGGATTTGAAGTTAGGCACAAGTCAGGTTCCTGAGCCTCAGTCTCTTCATCTTAAAGATAAGAGGCTATTTGTTTTGTTGTTTTAGTTGTTGAATGAGGTATTTCAGATGTGCAACATATAGAAAATAATATAACAGACAGTTGTATTATTTAACTGGGTTATACCATTTACCCAGTTTAGTAACTAAAGCATTCCATTGCAACTGAATTGCCATGTACCTTCCCAATTCCCAGTCCTCTGCCTTGCCCAGATAATCACTGCCATAATTTTCTTTTCTTTTTTTTAATTTTTAACGTTTATTTATTTTTGAGAGAGACAAAGTGTGAGCAGGAGAGGGGCAGAGAGAGAGGGAGACACAGAATCTAAAGCAGGCTCCCGGCCCTGAGCTGTTAGCACAGAGCCTGACGTGGGGGCTCAAACTCACAAACTGTGAGACATGACCTGAGCTGAAGTCAGATGCTTAGCTGACTCAACCACCAGGTGCCCCTGCCATAATTTTTAAAAAAGATTTTAAAGTAATCTCTACACCCAACATGGGGCTTGAACTTACAACCCCGAGATCGAGTCACATGCTCTACTGACTGAGCCAGCCAGGCACTCCTCACTGTTGTAATTTTGATGTTTGGCATTCTCATGCAAGTCTATATTCCTTTCCTGTGTAAACATATATCCCTAAACAGTACACAGTACTATTTAAAATTTTAAATATCCTCTTCATGTATCCTTCCTGCAACATGCTTTTTTTCCCACTCAACATTGTTTTTGAGATTTATCTAAGTTGACATGTGCAACTCAAGTTTCTTTTCACTCTTGCATTCAACCATACGAATTTAGTCATCCACTCACCTCAGTAGTTTTCAGATGATCAGTAATACCATCAGCGCTCTAACGAACATCTCTGTGTATGTCCCTTGAGGATATGCTTAAGAGTTTCTCTTGGGCCTTGCTATTTAAAGTGTGTCATTGAACTAGCAGCAACGACATCATCTAGGAGCTTGTTAGGAGTTAAGAATCTCCCGTCCTTCCCCAGGCCTACTCAGAGTCTGTGTTTTAATAAGCCCCCGTGGTGATTTATATGTACATCAAAGATTGAGAAGCACTGCCCTTAATACACTCAGAAGTAGGATTGCTAAATCAAAAGTAGGTGTATCTTCAGTATCACTAGATATTTGCCAAATTGTTCTCATAGGTGGTTGTGCCATTATAAATTTTGACCAGAAGTTCTTTTCTTCATATTTTCAACTGGAAGTTATCAAGATTTTAAAATTTTGCCAATCCAATGGTTTTTTTTTAAGTGGTGCCTCATTTTATTTTTATTATTTCTAACGTTTTTATTTATTCATTTAAGTAATCTCTACACCCAACATGGAACTCAAAATCATGACCCTGAGATCAAGAGCCGCATGCTCTTCTGACTGAGCCAACCAGGTGCCCCCCTAAAAATGGTATCTTATTTTAATTTTTCTCTGATTACTAGTGAAGTCGAGTCTCCTACGTGTTTATTGGACACTCAGGTTTTCTTTTCCAAGAATTACCTTTTCATTTCTTTTGCATGTTTTTCTACTGAGTTGACATTTTCTAATAGGTTTGTAATAGTTCTACATATATTCTGGAGCTAATCTTTTAGCTGTAGCCTTTCTCTTATAGCAGTACAAAATGTGCAAGATACCAAGTCTCCCAGTCATCCCTCTAAACTAACACAGTTATCTGCTTTGTCTAACAAGTGTGGAGTGCAGGGACCACATACTGCTGGATCCCCCAGGAGCTAGCATACTCCCCACTGACGATAGACAGGTTCATGTTACTGCGGTTCACAGGTCTGGCCTGCAGCTATACATGTGGGCAGCAATGGGAATGAATGGCATCAATGAACAAGTGTGTAGACCAAAAAAAAAAAAAAAAAAAAAAAAAAAAAGAAGAAGGGAGTCTAAGATTAAATCCTGAAGAGCTATAGCATCTGAGACTGGCTAAGGGCAAAGAAGATCTTAAGTAAGGAAATCACGAAGCTATAAAATAAAATACAGACATATTTGACTATGTAGAAATTTTAAAGTTGCAAGGTAAAAAAGTACCATAAAAAAAGGTAATAAACAACATGGGGCACCTGGGTGGCTTAGTCGGTTAAGCGTCTGACTTGGGCTCAGGTCATGATCTCACAATTGGTGAGTTCAAGCCCTGCACTGGGGTCTGTGCGGACAGCTCAGAGCCTGGAGCCTGCTTTAGATTCTGTGTGTGTCTCTCTCTCTCTCTGCCCCTCCCCCACTTGCATTCTCTCTCTCTCTCTCTCTCTCTCTCTCTCTCTCTCTCCCCCTCTCCCCCCCCCCTCTCTCAAAAATAAACATTAAAAATTTTTTAAATAAAAATAAATGCTCAAATTAATTTATAGTTAGGGAAATTATTTTAACAATGAAAACAGAAACAAAAAAACCCCCCACAAAACAATGACATATTGCTGTCTGAGATGTGGAAGGGTACCCCTTTATACAATGAGGGTGAAATAAGTATTTTAAGTTCTTAGTAAAACAATCTGACATTTACTAAATTTAAAAATTCAATTTACAGGTGCACCTAGGTGGTTCAGTTAAGCAACCAACTCTTTATATCGCCTCAGGTCATGATCTCACAGTTCATGAGATCGAGCCCTGTGTTGGGCTCCACACTGAGCATGGAGATTGCTTGGGATTCTCTCTCCCCTCTCTCTCTGCCCCTGCCCCACTTGTGTGTGCGCTTGCTGTCTCTCAAAATAAATATATTTTTAAGTTTATTTATTTGAGAGAGAGAGAGAGCGAGAGAGCGAGAGAGCGCACAAGGGGGGGAGGGGCAGAGAGAGAAAAATCCCAAGAAGGTTCCACCTATGGTCCGCGTGCAGAGCCCAGCACAGGGCTCCAACTCACGAAACTGCAAGATCATGACCTGAGCCTAAATCAAGAGTCAGCAGCTTATCTGACTGAGCCACCCAGGTGCCCCTCAAAATAAATAAATAAACATTAAAAAAATTAAAATTCCATTTACATAAAGTTCAAAAACTTTTAGAAGCCCATATAATGCTCACCATTTAACCCTGGGAATGTTGACTGATTCTACCAGAGGCCAAGAGACTAAATAGCATTTTTTATAGTTCAGCAGGGCTGGGGGGACAAAACTTGGGGTCCAGGAATGCCAATGTTGGAGGGCAACTCTAGCAAAACTCCCACATTTTGGGCTGGAGCCCCAAAGAGCATAACTTAAGAAGTAATAAAGATTTGATTTGTTCTTGAAGTTAGTTACCTTGGATGTGAGTATCCAGCATAAATAAATACACAGCAAATGAGACAGGACAGCATGAATTGGTGTTAGCAAAAATAATGCAGCAATAGAAAAAGACCCATAGGGGCTGCAGTTTAAGAGTTCATTAAATATGTAGAGCTTAACATAACTATGTTTAAAATGTTCAAGATAACAAAAGACAACTCTGAGAATTTCAAAGGGAACAGGAAAAAAAACCAAGATACTATGCAAAATTTAAATAGAACCAAATAGAAATTGTAGAATTGAAAAATATACAATGAAATTAATAACTCAAAATCAGAAAAATACAAAACTGGAAGAGATGTAAGAAGAAAATATCTAGAAGAAAAATACAAAGAGATTACAGAGAAGAGAGTAATAAATACAGACTGCACAGTTAAAGGTCAAATAAATATAAAGGAGAGAAGTATGCAGAAGCAGATTAGAAGAGAAATTTCCAAATGATGTAAGGTAGCAAGCTATAGATTCAAGAAGTTCTGCAGACTATAACCAGGGAGAACACAAAAACAAAACAAAACAACAAAAGAAAACAAAACAACCACCCAGGTATATCATAGTAAAAATTAAAACTTAAAACTTACTATGATATACCTGGGGTGGTTGTTTTGTTTTCTTTTGTTGCTTTGTTTTGTTATCTCCCTGGTTATAGCCAAATTATGGAAAGAGCCTAAAATTCCATCAACTAATGAATGGATAAAGAAATTGTGGTTTATATACACAGTGGAGTAGTACATGGCAATGAAAAAGAATGAAATATGGCCCTTTGTAGCAATGTGGATGGAACTGGAGAGTGTTATGCTAAGTGAAATAGGTCATACAGAGAAAGACAGATACCATATGTTTTCACTCTTATGGGGATCCTGAGAAACTTAACAGAAGACCATGGGGGAGGGGAAGGAAAAAAAAAAAAGAGAGGGAGGGAGCTAAACCATAAGAGACTCTTAAAAACTGAAAATAAACTGAGGGTTGATGGGGGGTGGGAGGGAGGGGAAAGTGGGTGATGGGCATTGAGGAGGACACCTGTTGGGGTGAGCACTGGGTGTTGTATGGAAACCAATTTGACAATAAATTTCATATTAAAAAAATAACAAAAGTACTGAGTAGAAAAAAAATATTAAAATGTTACCTTTTTAAAAAATGTTTATTTAATTTGAGAGAGCAAGCATGTATGAGTAGGAGAGGGGCAGAGAGAGAGGGACAGAGAAAATCCCATGCAGGATCCGTGCTGTCAGTGTGGAGCCTGATGTGAGGCTCAATCTCACGAACCATGAGATCATGACCTGAGCTGAAATCAAGAGTCAGACGCTTAACTGTGGAGCCACCCACGTCCCTTTAAAATGTTACATTTTGGGGTGCCTGGGTGGCTCCATTAGTCAAGCATCTGACTCTTGGTTTCTGGCTCAGGTCATGAGCTCACAGTTCATGAGTTCAAGCCCCACATTTGGCTCCGCTCTGTGCAGAGCCTGCTAGTAATTCTTTTTCCCTGTCTCTCTGCCCTTCCCCTGCTTGCTCTGTCTCTCTCTCAAAATAGATAAACTCAAAAATAAATAAATAAATAAAATGTTGCCTTTTTCTGTAGAAAAGATATAAGCAAGATGGCAAAGGAAAGATCCCTTCAAAGGATCTTCAAAGGAAATAAGTAATTACCAACCTAAATCTTTACACCCAAGAAAACTAACATTTCTAATCAGGCAAATAAAAGTTTGATGAAATTAAGAGGAGAACAATGAAAAGAAATATGAAAGGGTTTTCTCTGGTCTAAGAAAAAAGATGATCCCAGGTGAAAACTTAAAAATGCAAGAATGGGGTGCCTCAGTGGCTCAGTCGGTTAAGTGTCTGACTTCGGCTCAGGTCATGATCTCATGGCTCATGGGTTCCAGCCCTGCATCGGGCTCTGTGCTGACAATTCAGAGCCTGGAGCCTGTTTCAGATTCTGTGTCCCTCTCTTGCTCTGCCCCTCCCTCGCTCATGCTCTGTCTCTCTTTCAAGAATAACATTTAAAAAAAATGCAAGAGGGGCGCCTGGGTGGCTCAGTCGGTTGAGCGGCCGACTTCAGCTCAGGTCACGATCTCGCAGTCCGTGAGTTCGAGCCCCGCATCGGGCTCTGTGCTGACAGCTTGGAGCCTGGAGCCTGTTTCAGATTCTGTCTCCCCCTCTCTCTGACCCTCCCCCGTTCATGCTCTGTCTCTCTCTGTCTCAAAAATAAATAAACGTTAAAAAAAAATTTAAAAAAATGCAAGAAAAAAGATGAAAAGCAATGATGATGGTAAAAATGTATGTATAAATCTTCCTTGACTTATGATGGGGTTATGCCCCAATAAAGCCATTGTAATTTGAAAAGAGTGTAAGTCAAATATGCGTTTAAAACTGACTGAACATCATACCTGAGCTTAGCCTGCCTTCAACATGTTCAGAACACTTACGTTAGCCTACAGCTGGGCAAAATCATTAAACACAAAGCCTATTTTATAATAAAGTGTTGAATGTTTCATATAATTTATTCAACATTGCACTGAAAATGAAATACAGAAAGGTTGCATGGGTGTGGAATGGTTTTAAGTTTTTCAGTCATTTACCCCCATGATGGCATGCCTGAATAGGAGCTGTGGTTTACTACCACTGCCCAGAATCACAATAGTGTATCATACTACATTATCACTAGTCCAGGAAAAGAGCAAAATTCAAAATTTGAAGTACAGTTTCTACTAAATGAGTACTTTCACACCACTGTAAAATTGAAAAATTTTAAGTCAAACCATTGTTAAATTGGAGACCATCTATATATCTAAATGAACAGTGGCTATATAAAACAATACGTTCTGTGGGATTTAACAATGATATACAACTGAAATCCAACAACAATACCATATAGATTTGGAGAGAAGTAAACAGATTCACTAGCATTTTCTGGGAAGATGATAAAAGTACCAAGTAACATTGGACAAGGATAAGTCTATTATGCAAGTTGTAACCCAGTTTAATCAATAAAAGAATGGCAAAAGAGTGTGATTTCCAAATTAACAGAAAAAATATTCTAGAATTCCATTAAAACTGGAAAGAAAATTGGGGTGCCTGGGTGACTCAGTTGGTTAAGTGTCCGATTCTTGATTCTGGCTCAGATCATGATCTTATGGTTGGTGGGATGGAGCCCCGTGTCAGGCTCCTTGCTGACAGCATGGAGCCTGCTTGGAATTCTCTCTCCCTCTCTCTGCCCCTCCCCTGTTCCTGTGCTTTCTCTCTCTCAAAATAAATAAATAAACATTAAAAAACAAAACAAAACAAAACAAAAACTGGAGGGAACCTATGTGGTTCAGTCAGTTAAGCAACCAGCTCTTGATTTCAGCTCAGGTCATGATCTCATGGTTCATGGGTTCAAGCCCCATATAGAATTCTCTCTCCCTGTCCTTCTCTCTCTGCCCCTCCCCTGCTTGCTTGCTCTCTGTCAAAAATAAATAGACTAAAAAAATAAATAAAAAATTAGAAAAAGAAACTGGGAAGAAAATAATGGAAAAAGGAACACAAAGAAAAGCTAGAAAAAAATAAAACTACATAGTAAGATGGTTCACTTGACTCCAAATATATTTGCAATTACATTAAATGTAAATGTGACTGTTTAACAGATTTAACAGAAACACTTAAGGGGCGCCTCGGTGGCTCAGTCGGTTAAGCATCCAACTCTTGATTTTTGGCTCGGGTCATGATCTCATAGGTTTGTGAGTTCAAGCACCATATGGGGCTCTGCACTGACAGTGTGGAGCCTGCTTGGGATTCTCGCTCTTTCCCTCTCTCTTTGCCCCTCTCCTGCTGTGCTCACATTCTTTCTCTTAAAAAGAGAGAGAGAGAGAGAGAGAGAGAAGGAGAGAAACATTTATAAGGATTATAAACAGTTTAAAGAAAAAGCACATTATGCAATCACTAACCAAATGAAAGCTGCCACTACTATATTATCAATTAAAGTAGACATTAAGGCAAAAAAGCATTATCAGAAACACAGAGAATACTTTAAAGCAATTTTTCAAATGGTTCACCAGGGATATAAATGAACTCTAAATTTGTAAGCACCTAATAATATTTCCTGAAACTCTATAAATACTGATATAACTAGAATAGGCAAATCCAAAATCATAGTGAGATATTTTAACTGATCTCTCTCATAAATACTCGGCAAAAACTCAGTAAAAATATATAAATTTAAACAACTCAACAGAATTGATCTAATGAACATATATAGAACACTATGTTAACTGCAGAATATGGATTTTTTTCATATGCACACTGAATATTTATAACACTTGACCATATTGTGTCATAAAAACAAGCCTCACAAATTTGAAACAACTAAAATCATATAGTTATGTTCTCTGAATGCCATGCAATCTAGAAATCAACAATAAGAAAATCCACATGTATTTGGAAAATGAATATACTTCTAAATAATCAGCAAGTCACACAAAAAGAAAAAGGGAGATTAGAAAATACTTTTTACTGAAAGGTGATGAAAAGACTTCATCTCAGAACTTATGGGATGCAGATAAATATTGTTATTATAAGGGCTAAAGTTGAAAGCTAAGCAACCATCACAAAATTGGAAAGGGAAAATAAGACCAAATAAAGTAGAAGGAAGCTAATAATAGGGATGGAAGGAAATGCAGAACACAAAGACACATTGGAGAATCAAAAAAGCCAAAAACTAATTCTTTGTAAAGACCAGTACAATTGAAAAACCTCTGTGAGACTAATTAAGAAAACAGAGGAGGCATTGACTAATACCAAGAATGAAAAGAGGGCATCAATACAAATCCTGCAACATTAATAAACTCCTAACACATCAATTACTTTATAGAAATAACATTTAAAATGCAGATGGACATATTCCTAGAAATTACAACTCTTTAAAATGGAGACAATACGATAAAAATCTGAATATTACTCTAGCTGTTAATGAAATCCACACCTCAAAGAAAATATCTGATATATGTCACTGCCAAAATTCTTATCAGACTTTTAAGTAAGAAATAATGACAATAATGACAATCTTACCTGTGTTATAAGGTCAGAGAATCTTGGTAACTAAGCCTGACACAGACCTTAAAAGAAATTTATGGGCCGATCCCATTGATAAAATAGATGTAAAAATCCCAAATGAAATATTGGTAAATGAAATCCTGCAATATATTAAAATACATCATAATCAAATTGGGCTCATTCTAGGAATGTAAACTTTGGTTTAAAATGTGGAAATTGGGGCGCCTGGTTCAGTCGGTTGGGCATCCAACTTCGGCTCAGGTCATGATCTCACGGTCCGTGAGTTAGAGACCCGCGTCGGGCTCTGTGCTGACAGCTCAGAGCCTGAAGCCTGCTTCAGATTCTGTGTCTTCCTCTCTCTCTGACCCTCCCCCGTTCATGCTCTGTCTCTCTCTGTCTCAAAAATAAATAAACATTAAAAAAAAAATTTTTTTTTAATGTGGAAATCAATTGATAGAACTTACCAAATGAGAAAAACCTTAGCAAAATGCAGGAAAATAATTCAACTTGGCATCCTTTCATGATTTAAAAAAAAAAAAAAAATCCCTTGGGAATTGAAGCACGCTTCATTAATCTGGTAAAAGATTCAGATTCCAGAGCATAAACCATACTGAATATTGAAATCTTTCCCTTTGGGGCGCCTGGGTCACTCAGTCATTTGAGCATCAGTCTTCGGCTCAGGTCATGATCTCTCAGTCAGTGAGTTCAAGTCCCGCATCGGGCTCTGGGCTGACAGTTCAGAGCCTGGAGCCTGCTTCGGATTCTGTGTCTCCCTCTCTCTCTGCCCCTCCCCCACTTGTGCTCTGTCTCTGTCTCTGAAAAATAAATAAATGTAAAAATAAAAAAATAAAAAAATAAACTTTCCCTTTGAGATCAGTAAAAAGAGTGAATATTGCTTCTGTTCAACATTTTATGGCAATTTCTAAACAGTACAGAAGGTCAAGAAAAAGAAAAAATGTTGAAGGGAATTGAAAGGAAGAAATAAAACTTTATTTGCAGAACATACATGCAAACTCAAAGTAAGTTCTACAAATAGAATAAGAATGTTTAGTATGTCTGCTAAATGCAAACATCAATTGTGTGTCTACTGATTGCTCTGAAACTTGTTAAAGCTTTACTGAAATACAGGTTGCTCGGTGGCGCATGGGTGGCTCAGTTGGTTAAGCATCGGACTCTTGATTTCAGCTCAGGTCATGGTCCCACAATTTGTGAGACTGAGCCCTGGGTTGGGCTCTGTGGTAACAGTGTGGAACCTGCTTGGGATTCTCTCTCACCTTTTTGCCCCTCCTCTCTCTCTGTCTCTGTCTCTCTCTCTCTCAATAAGTATAATACAGGTTGCTGGATTCCATCTCCAGTCTCCAGAGGTTCTGATTCAGCAGGTCTTGTGGAGGGAAGGGAAGTCCTCAAGAATTCGTAGTTGTAAGCAGCTCCCAGGCAATGCGAATACTTCTAGTCAGGGGACCCCATGTGGAAAACCACTGCTATAGATTAGCAACAATGAAACTTAAAATCACTTACCCAGAAATCTAACAAAAGATATATAAGACTACATAGAAAAGTATAAATCATGGTGGACATAAATTAAAGAGGATCTAAATGAAGGATACTCCATTGTCATAGATTGGAAGAGTCAATATTCTGAAAGATGTGAATTTGCCTCAAGCTAATCTACAATTTAATGCAATGCCATTCAAAATTTCCACAGGTTTCTTTTTGTAGATCTCAAGCAGATTCTGAAATATGAATTGAGGCATCATTGATAACTGTGAGGAAAAAGCATGGATACTTAAGAAAGAGTCTCTGAGTTTGAATACTGGCTCCTACTTTGTGACTATGGCGAAATCACCTAATTTTCTGTGCCTCAGTTTTCTCATCTGTAAAGCAGGGAAGAACACGTGTACCCCTATGGAGGTTGTTACAAAGATTAAACACATACAGTTTAGATGCATGCCTAGCTCACACCACATGCTATGTATGAATATGATAAATAAGTTTAAAAAAATAAAAAGAGGGAGATGAAATCTACTGGGTATCTTCTAGAGTCCAGTAATATCTCCTGCATATATGGACACTTGGGTTATGACAAAAGTGGATCTATAGAACAGTGGGGAAAGGATCCCAATAAAAGAAACTAGGGCAACTTGGTGCCCATATAAGAAAAACACTTCATGCTATATACAAAAAGCAATCTCAGATACATTATAGACCTGAATGGAATAGGTTTTAAAAAAGTTTTTAGAGGATAATCCAGGAGAATATCTTCATGGCCTTACAGGAGGGAAAAACCTGTACAAGGGATATCAATCATAAGGGGAAATAAATTTTACATTAAAATTAAGATCATAGCTATGAGAAGAAACATTGAGAATAAGAAAGTCACATGCTGAGTGGCAAAGAAATTTTCAACATGTGACCGACAAAAGGCTTGCATATGAAACACACACAGAATTTCACATAACAAAAAACAAAAAGCAAAATTTAAAAAAAACCTCATTAAAACAAACAAGAACTCAAATGGTAGGTATCTAAAATTAATAAATGGACAAAGGAATTAAGCAGGTACTTCACAAAGGAGAAAACCCAATGAACAAAAATATGAAAAAGCAATTTAATCTCATTACCAATCAAGGAATGCAAATTACTTCACCTCACACATTAGAATGGCTAAAATTTTAAAAATACTGGCTACTGGGTACTGGTGAGAATATGGAACAATAAGAATTAAGTACTGGAGAAAGAATAAAGTTGGCACACCACTTATTTAGCATTACTTAGTCAAAATAAAGATAGGCATAATCCTATGACCAATTAATTTTAATCTTAAGTATATACATTGAAATATATACATCCATGAATCAGCAGATAAACTGTAATTATCATAGCAGCATTATTTAATTGTAATAGCCTCAAACTAGAAACCACCTGTATGTGTCCCAACAGTAGAAAAGATTTATAAATTACAGGATACCTCTAAGATGGAATGTTGTGCAGTGATAATGAATTACGCAACCACTTGGCTAAATCTTCAAAACATAATGTTGAGCAAAAGAAGCCCAACCCACTAAGTAGGCAGCATAACTGTAAAGTAAGGAAATAAGATGATTGCCCTCAAAGAAGAGACAGTGATTACCTTGGCAGAGAGGAGGGGGTCCTGACCAAGAAGGGGGACTGGTAGGGATTCTGAAATGTTGGTAGTGTTGCTTCTTGACCTATCTGATGGCTATCTGGGTGTCTGCTCTAGAATATGCTAATGCTATTTATATGCCTTATTGCTTTATATACTTTATGTGCCATTTCTCACACTAAAAAAAGATACAGAAAAGTAGGGAGTTTCAAAGGGCAGACTTTTCTGAGTGGTAAACCTGGGCTTTATTAAAAGTGGGTTAAAAGTGAGTTCCAAAAATCCATTAGTTACACATTTTAGAGCAGGAATAACCCAGACGGTGATATCAGATACTTTTCCAATCATCAGACAAGGGGATAAAACTGCCACAGATACTGAAAGAGGAAGAGGCTCCAGGATGACATGACTGTTGTTTAGATCCCAGCTGGAGCTGGACAAGTGCAGCATTCTAGAGCGGAGGAAGGAGAAGAGGCAGGGGCAAAGAAACAACTACTGAGCCTGTTAGTGCATCCTGTTTTTCCACCCACCCAGGACTTTACAACATGCTGTACCTTCCTGCTTAGTCTCACCTATCGCCCCTTCACCTAGCTTCTGTCTGTCCTTGAAGACTCAGCTCAGACGCCCTCTGATCCAAGAGACCTCAGCCCTTGCCCCCTCCTTTTTAAAAGCTGCCCACCCCCCACAGTCAGGGTCACATGGCAGGTACCTCCCTGCTTTCCTTCCCACAGTCTTTCTCCTTCTACAGACAAGTGACCTCTGCATTACAGGCTGCCTGGCAGGTCTGGTGCTGAGAGTCAGGGCCATGGGCTGGACAAGGCAGAACTGAGAATACACTGAAGGACTTCCTCAGTCAGGAGACAGGGATAGAGCTCTGGAAGGGGCTTTCCTTCTCTGAGATTCCTCCCTTTAGTGGCCTTCAAGTAGTAGAAGCAGGGAAAGAAATGAGTTTGCCTCTAAATTGGGACTCAGTATACGTTCCCATTCACTGTCTTGACCTAGCCTCTCACCACCATACAGAAGTGAGTAGGGCAGTTGTTATCAGTCCCATTTTACACACTAGGAAGCTCAGACCCTGAGAAATAAAATACCTTACTCAAGGGTCACAGAGGCAGAGCTGGATTGCAAGTATTGGTCTCTACAGCCCAGAGTCTGCCTATAGATATACTAGGTTGATACTCCGAAATTACCTGTTCAACAAAGCCATCCTTTGTCTTCCCAGACCCAGGCAGACACAGATGCTGCCCTCAAGTATGGAAATGTATAGGGTAAAGCAATGTCTTGGATAAACTTGGGGAAGGACCAAAAGACAAGAAGCCAAGAGTTTTGGGCTAAGATTTATTGTTGACCAGAGCACTAAACAGTCAAGGTAATGGGTAATGAGACCCCATGCAACAAGCTGACCCTGCAGCCCAGACTTCTTGGTTAGCTATCCTCTGCCTTCCACCTCCCCTCTCTGGCTCTGACAGAGCCCCTGAGAATCAGAAATATGCAATTCAGGAAGTATGTGGGGAGCACCTGTTACGAGTGGTTGGCAGCTACAGAGGGCTACTGTGTCATAGTGTCCTGGCTATCTTTGAGGGGCTTATGGCAGAGATGGTGGAGGGGGAGTACAGAGTCATCCTGGGCTCAGACCCAGGACTGTTTATTTCTCTTTCTTACTCTTGACATTCACATTCATTGTGAATATATGTATTTTTTAAACCAAGGTTCCGTGTAGGGTGAGGAGACCCCTCTGGAAGCAGTGGGGCCCACTTCCAACTGGCGACATTCACCAGTCTCCAAACTCCTGACCTGCGACCTAGTGCATGTAATGGTAGACTGCTACCGGACAAAGAGCCTTGAACAAATCTATCCTTCACAGTCCTATTCCTGGAACTCTCACTGAGTTTGGACCAGCCCTGAATGGTCAGTTTAGAGGTCAATCTCCATCCTCGGCTGACTTATTTCTAAGAAACTATGACTTCCCCTGAACATCTGCCCCATGGAAGAGAGCTACAAAGTGGCCACAGTCTGGCCTTGGCTTGGGTACTGAGTAACTGAACAGGCATTCTCCCCAACCTCAGGGTACCTCACAAAGGTATGGAAACTTGATGAGCCTCAGGCACCAACTAAGGTCCAAGAGGCTTCTCATACTGCCTGTTGGGGCTGGGAAGCAGAGGTAGAAGTCAGAGAAGAGACCATGAGCCTCAGCCTATTCCTCAGATTGATCTGTCCCTTAACTTGGCCATTTCTTAGAGTCCCAGTGCCAAGATCTAAAGGCCTGTGCTGTCCATAAAGAAGCAGCCCACAAATCCCAAGAGCAGCTGAAACCAGCTCACCCATTTATTTGACTGAGAACATGAAGGAGGACAACAAAATTAAACAATCTTTAATAAAATTCCTATAGAAAACTCAGTCACAGGGCAAATAATCAGTTCTCTTTCTCATGTCACTGAGGATTGAGAGCTCCCAAAAGTCTTTGGAGAAAAAGCAGTAGTTTTGATGGATATTGCCAGTACTCAGAAAGAGCATCCATTTACACATTCAAACCAGTAGTTCTTATTGCACATATTAACATTATTTGCCATCTAGCACCCTAAAGATATGGTACCTCAACAAATAAATTAAAGAATTCCATGTGGCATGAAACCATTTCAATTTGAGCTAATATCCTTGAAAAAATCACATTATTACAAGTTTTAATAAATACAGTAAGAACAGCTGGCATTTTACTAAAATACTGAATTTTAGGTGTGGAGATGATTCCATAAATAGTTTCCTTTTCATTTGCTTTCTGTCTTGGATGCATTTGCTCAAGTATTATGCTCTATGAAATGAACTCTTTCATAGATACCATGTAAAAACTGAAAGTACTATGTGCCTCATTACAGAAGCAACTGGAAGAACTGGATCACATAGTTAACTAAAAAAAGTAACTTAGGAAAAAGCTCTTCTTTTTGTAAAACTTTAAAACACAGACTGAAAAAAAAAAACCAAAGAAATGTCTTTTTATATAGAACTCCCACTAGAAATTTTATAAATATATATGCAACATATATATTATATTTGCCTCACCAGCAGGTCTTCAGCAAGCCTGCTAGAAATGATGCTGTCCTGGTAGATAAATATCAACAAAAGAATTAATGTTTCCATAGATTTAGAGATTTCTTTTGAAAAAAAAAAAAAAAGTAATTTCAAATTATGTTATAATTTGTAGTTTACACAATTTAAAAGGGGAAGAAAGATACCTTTCTTTTAAGCCTCATTTGGAAAATAAGAACAACTACCAGTGCCCAGGAGTGGATAAGTCGGCTGAGTGATAACACTTGGTCACAATACAAAAAGAAGTATTTACACCTTTCTGGAAAAGTACCAAATACTTAAAAAAAGAAGAAGAAGAAGAAGAAGAAGAAGAAGAAGAAGAAGAAGAAGAAGACGACGACAGAAAACAATCTCTAGTAGCATTCCTCGGCGTGCAAAGTCAGCAGGAAATGATTATCCATAATGTTGAGAGTTTTCATGATGAATCTTGGAAGCATTCAATGAAGCAGAGGGTGGTCATCAGGAACTGTGCAGATTAGGTTCTGTGGGATGCCTTGTTCTTAATTTAAATGAGTTCTAGGATTTCATTCCCTTTAAAACATCTCCGGCAGGGTCATGTTCAATTTAGTGCAAGTGCAAAATGAAAACTAAACAAAACCAACAAATACATTAGGAGCAAAGGGTGATCATTAAGATCTGTAGTCTTTCCGAACTGTGTGGGCCATCCAGTTCACTTTAGTAGTCCAGCTTTCCCTGAGTGCCTCATCAAATTTTTGCTTAAATTGCTTAAGCGCTTCTTCTTCACTCTTTCCTAAGGCAAGAGAGTCCTAAAAATGAAAGGAAAAAATCTGATCGTATACATACTCCACAGTGACATGCAAATGTTGAAATCTCGGCCATGCCTCCCCAGCCATCAAAAAGCTGTGTGCTTCATATTCGCACAAGAGAATTACTCAGCTTCTTGTCACTACCAGTCGTGGGCAGGAACAGTTTCACAGGAAATGGCTCTGTTCCATTCCCTTTGAACATGTGAATGAAATAGGCATGTACAGCTGAGCTTCATGCCTACAAACTCCAATATACAAAGAAAAGGGTTTTGTACCTTAAGATACTGTATATCCTTGACTGATGTGAGCTCAGGAAGCCCTGCAGTCAACATCAGTGCAAAAAGAGTGATGAAGAGATTCCCGTGACGTCGTAAAATCAGATATGCATCCTCACAACACTGGCGGAAACTTGAGTTGATACAACAAATCACAAGAACATGATGTTAGAGGAGAGAGAGCAAATTTCACAAAGGAAAACAAGACAGACATATCTAGACTTTCCATAACAGCTAGAAGTTTTCTACTGAACTAAAGGTTCATTTCTGATTTTTAAAACTCTTTGAAAATTGGCCCAAGAATAAAATTTACATAGAATGTCTAAAATCACACGTATCTTTTCAAAAACCCAACTAAATTGAAATTCTAGTAAAAGGCTATATAACATTTACTCTGTGCTTTTTAAGTCTATGAGACCTAAAAGCTGTTACAAAACAAATGGTAATTATAACCTGTGAGGATTTCTGAACATATTTCTAGACTCCAGATTTGTAGTCTAACTCCAGAGACTAGTTTGATTTTCCCCAAGTCAATATCAATGCTTTTGCACTACACCTCCCTATCATCTTGCCTTTCCCCCCTCTCCTTTTAAAGACAATTATTCAAGAGAATCATCCGATGCTATCTCCCTAATTTTGCCAAAAAGAAAAATGAACCCAGATATATATTCTGCAGAAACTCAGGCAGAAATAGAAATAATAGCAATCATTTGGCAAGCATATAGTATGAGTTGGTCCTATCATATAACTTTAATTATCATAATAGCCCTAAAATTTATTTTTGTCTCTATTTTATTTATTTGTATTTTTGTGAGTGAGAGACAGAGAGAGAGAGAGAGGTGCAGAGCGGGAGAGAGAATCCGCTGACAGCATGGAGCCCGACGTGGGGCTCAATCTCATGACTGTGAGATCATGACCTGAGCCAAAATCAAGAGTTGGACACTTAACTGACTAAGCCACCCAGGCGCCCTATGTCCCTATTTTAAGATGAAGAAACGAAGACAAGAAGAAACATACAAGTAGTGAGGACTAGACCAGAGATTACAAAGTCCTGAGCCCCGGCTCCCTTAGAATGAGAGCAAAATGGCTGCCTCTCTCAGCATCTTATTATGAAATGTCTTAACAGTTTCAGAAAATTCTCTAAGACAGGTAAAAAGTGGTATACTCTTAGAATAAAACATAGTAGCTTATTTCAAATTTCTAGATTCTATTTCCCCTCTCTACACCAGAACATGGATCTGACAGGCAAATTCCCCCAAAGCCTCCCAGGTAGCAGTCTGTTTCCCTGATCTAAATATATCTCAGCTAAGAAATGCTAGTCTAGCTAGTCAGATGAGAAAATGTCAGATGTTTATCCATGACACGAGGGCAATACTCACCGGCCAAATTTTTCTGTGTTTCCTGTTTTTCCTTGTTGAATCACATGAATGAAATCATAGGTAAGAATAAAAGGCACTCGTTCCCTTTTAATGCCAAATTTAGACTTGAAATTTCCAAGAATATGTCCAAAGTCAATGTGGAAGAGCTGGGAAACAAATGGGATTTAATTTCTCTGGTTCCAAATAGAAAGGCAAGATCTCAGCAGTCCTAGACCCCCAATACTACACTGATTCTCAACTTTTCTTGATGTATAGTTTCCCTCTCTTTTCTCTCTCTTTTCATTGACATATAGTTGATAAATAGTACTGTATTAGTTTCAGGTATACAACAGTGATTTAACAATTATTATAAAATGTTCACGAGCCCTTCTCTCTTTCCAAAAGCAAGAGGTCACATGGGAAGAGTGTTTCTAACACGCATAGATCTTTTATTCTTAATAACAACCTGGACCTAATATTAAACTACATTTACTCGGTGGGAAACACAAATCTTTAAAAAGGAAAATACACCCAAATAATAAACATGTCTGATTTTAAAAAGTCAAATAGTTCCACATATTAAACTATTTCAGTCAATATTTCTACATACAAAAACAAAAAAGAGAGCATATTCTTGGCTACCACTTGGAGGTGATTTTCTTCCATTTTCAAAAATGGTATGTTTACTCTTATTTTTTACTTCCTAATTTTGAATTACTATTTTTATGATGGAAGGTAAAGATTTAGTACTCTGTGCTGATGCAATGCTATACAATGAGGCATATTATATCACAGTTTCAGGCTATATAAATACATTTCAAAGCTAAGGCATGTGGCAATGGTATATACTATGACTGCATTTTCTTTTTTGCCCATATTTTTCCTTGGCAGTTTTTTTTTTTTGGGGGGGGGGGGGCTTAGTGTCCTATGTCCTTATCACTAATTCTTCCCCAGATCTTATATTGAAAGAATAGGGTCATTCTGAATAACTGCAATTGACTTTTCAAACATTAAAGGCTTATCACCTAACTTTGAGCAAATACACCAATGAATATATGAAGCAGATGGTATGTGAAACAAAGGATGGAGAAATAAAGGAAAGCACAAAGACGTGACTCCCAGAATCACTAAAGAACCTGCCTGAATTTCACAAGAGACTGTGCTGTATGTAACAGCATCACCAAGGCCCCTGGCAGACTCTGGGGAGCAGCTCACCTGGCCGGTTTTCTTGACCATGATGTTGTCACTATGTCTATCACCAATCCCAAGGACATAAGAAGCTACACAGTAGCCGGCACAGGACAAGGTAAACTCTTCAATGGCTCGGTCTAGGTCATCCCTGAATACGAGAGAGAGAGAGAGAGAGAGAGAGAAAAAAAAAAAAAAAAAGAGGTCATCCCTGAATACAAGAGAGAGAGAGAAAAAAAAAAAAGCAACAAAGGTTTTCAGTCTCTAAAAGTGTGAGATGAGACCCAATTCACACTTCTGTTTCCTTTTTAATTGTGAATAGAAAGGCAACACAGAGCTGCCAAAACCCTATGAGCCAAACATGCTGGATCAGCCGAGAGAGGGAGGGTGATCACTGCAGGAGCAGGGCAGAGAAGAATCAGCAGGAATCAGATAATGGACCTAAGCCATTCAAACTGCTGTGTTTCCCTGGGCTTGGGAGTAGCTTCATATGTGTAATTATACAAGGTCACCATCAGCTTTGCTCAATGATGCTGGGCATTTGAACCTTTTTTGGTCAGTTTGACCTAACACTAGAATTCCATATTGAAAAGTTAACTATTAAATTTTCAACAGTTCAAGTCACTGACTCAAATTAGAAGTTAGCAATACGGATCCTTTAGAGACAAGGTTTTAAGATCAAAATCTGAAAACTAATTCTCACATACCAGTCCTTGGATTTTGCCAATGATGAAATGTAAGTCCACCTTTGAAGTCTTTAGCCAAAAATATTTATAGTGTTTTCCCTCACTGTGAAATTCCTTAATTGCCTATGATCAGGACTTTTCCAACACAGTAACCATTAATAACACAATTCCTAGCATTGTATTTTTTAATTTGGAGAGATCACAGTCTACAAACTCATTTACTTCTATTGTAAAAATCCTCTGAAAACTTACCTAAGTTCATACATACATTCACATAATTACAGAAGTCGACACATTTAAAAAAAATATTTTTAAAAATGGTAAATTCTTAGATTGTAACTACTACAAGGCTTTGAAATGTGATCTAGATAAAGTAGAATTTAATGCTAACCATCTTTAGGAAGACTTTAGGAAGGCCTATTTTTCACTGATCTAACCTGAAATAAAGCAATAAATAACACTACCATTTCCTCTAGGGCACTGCTGATTCTACTTGGAAGAATAGTGATTTGTTTGGCTGTTTGTTTGTTCAGAAGAATGATAAACAAACTGACCCAGAGTTGTATTCTTTAAGCCAGTTCAGAAGGGCGTCTTTGTTGAAGGCCGCTGCTGCAGCCACATTGCTACTGTTCAGCTGAATGTCAGCAATTGTTTCAGAGGTGCTCACAACTTCGATGAGGCCAGAGCGGTCTCCTGTTGCTAAACAGCCATAAGGCAGCATCCTGAAAGGGAAAAAAATGGGCATAGTCACATGTTTATGTTATCCATAAAATGAAACATTAACAGAGGAAGTTTCTTCTTTGATGTTTTTAAAAGTTTTATTACTATTGATATCTTTGCCATTTTTCTATTATTGTCATATGGAAAAATACAAGTTCTATTTTCTGTTAAGGAGTAAATCTCTTGGCCAACAGATGGAGTAATTTACTAGAATGCCAATGTACAATACAAGGAGGAGTGCAAAGGCAAGGTGAGGACCAGAAACCATCAGTGTTGGAAAGACTATGCAGGGCCCTATAGGCCATGTAAGAACTTCTGTCATTCTGCTAAAGACACTCAGAAAGCTTTGAAGGACTTTATGAAAGAGGGTGTGTGTGTGTGTGTGTGTGTGTGTGTGTGTGTCAGAGAATGTATGAATGTGTTACTGTGTCTAATAATCAGATAAAAGAGCCAATTTTAATAAACAGTCCCTCAATTTCGATACAACCAAGAATTCAATTATTTTATGCCTCTTCTAAGCACTTTCTTAGTTCTAACAAAGTAAGGTTAGGAACAGAATCACGAAACTACATGCTGGCAGTGTGATATACCAACAGACTGCTTTTCATCTGTTTTTGTTTTTGTTTCCTTTTAAAAAGTTACCTTTCAATAAGCAAAGTAGCTTGGAGCATGGAAGCTTTCCCAACACCCCTATTCTTATCATGACACAACACATGTGAGGCAAACACTGCGTGGTTTAACTGCACTTTGGCTCACTTTCCTGCTTCTCCTCCCACCTCACTTGCAGCCAAACTGGGCAAAAATCCAACAATTTCCTCTTCAAAAGCGTGCAATGATAAAAGCATTCAGTGTCTTGAGGATGAAACTCTCACAATGGGAAGGAAAAAACATCCTTGTCAGACAGACAGTTTGACAGAAGTCAGGCTGGGGACAAACTCTTAGAGCCCTGATCATCTTACATGGGCCTGTTTTGCACTCAACTTTATAAAGGCCATAAGAACAACCGGTAATGTTTCCCTTCCTTTCTCAGACTCTCTGATCCAAGGAGCACTTTGTTATCTTCCCACTAATCAAGAATTAAAATATAAATTCTACAGCTGAGGGGATGGCAGCCCCATAACCCTACTCTTAATGAGTATGTAGAAAGTTTTCTCGGGCCTTGACTCTGACATATTGACCCACTTTGAGTGGTGACTTAGCCCCTTGCCTCCAAAAGAGGAAAGTGTAATTCCTTTACCTAATGTTTGCATCGTTTCCATATTCTTCCCTAATCCTTCCAAGACTGCTATTACCAGTGTCATTACAGAAGTGTTGATTAGCACTCTTAAAAGGGAAGTAAATCCCATTAATGTAACTCAGATGTAAAGTCACAATGAAGACAACTGTCCAAAATTCAGGGGGTGGTAGAAGACTATGAAATCTACCGAAGGCCAAATAGATTTACATACAGACAACCTAGGAGACTTGACAGAAGAGGCTGAATACCTATTATTTGGTGACTGAGGAGGTCAGAGTGTTCTAACATACTGATAGGCTTACAGATGTTCTAATTTAGTATGAAAAATATCAAGAGTGTCTTTGGGACATCAGAGAAAAATGAAAATGAGAAATAGGCATTTTCATTCATGCTAACATGGCACTGTTACAAATATTAAACTATTCTGGTCAAAGTAATACAGCATAGAAGGTACCTGAAGATTTGAGATTGAATTTACAAGAGTGTGTGCTATGTGACCCAGCTTAACCTGAACAGCTGGCCAAAAGAAAACAAACAATAGGAACAGTGAAGCACGCATATTTATAGAAAGAGTAAAAAAAAGTTTGGTGAGAAAATGGTATTCATTTGGAAATGAACCCTAAAGAATTAAAGTTCCACATATTTTAAAAACATGGGGTCAGAGTACAAAAAGTCAGCAGAGATCTCCCTGGACAGACAAGTTCCTTTTTCTTGTTAGATACTTGTTGCTTCCCATAAGAGAGACACTAGGTTTATTTCTAGCACTCCCACATGTGGTTTCCTCCCTTGGCCTGAGGTCACACAATGAATTTCATTTGATGCTATATGTATTTTACAGTTGAATAGAATGGGTAAAATAAAACAGCAAAGAGAAAAGAACTTGGTTGGGAATTAATTAAGGCAATGGAAGGGAGACAGGGAAACCAAAGGGACTCGCGAAAGAAAAAGCTCTTTTGTTCCCTTTCCTTTTTTTCCTGCTTCTCTTCTTACTAGGACCTGCACCCCGGCCCTACATATGCCTTAATGCGTGTCCTCCTTGTAAGGGACAAAGAATGGTATCTTTGGAGTCTTCCAGCAAAATTGGTAATATCGAAACCACTGGCGCTAGGCATCTCAATGCCAAGACCGCTGGTTTCAAGAAACAAGTGACTCTGATAGACACCTGGCCTCTGTCCTTGTTCTACCTGGTTTCTGGACGCCTGACAGGACATGTACACCACACGACTGTCCCCAATAAAAACCCCCAAAACCTCAGATAAAACCATACTCATGCTCCTTTCCTTTCCCAGTGTTCCAGACGGTTCATCTGTATCTGCTCTCCCTTTATCTTCAAAAAATTCTTCCACCTCCTGCTGGCTCCCAAATAATTTCTATCCTGTGTGAAACCAGGGACCCTCTTGGCTGTTCCTGCAGGACCTTCTCTGAGTCCTTGGATCTGGCCTGGCATCAAATCATTTGACAAAATGATAAAATCATTTTAGTGGCAGTTTACTTTATAGGAAGGGTCAGCAAACTTTTGGACATTAAGCCGGATAGTAAATATTTTGGGCATTACAGACTATCAGGTCACTACTCAATTCTGCAGTTACAGTATAAAAGCAGCCACAAGACAGTATGTAAACAAATGGGCCGTGGCTGTGCCAATACAACTTTATATACAAAAAGTAGGGGGTGGGCTGGGGGACAGTGTAGACCAGACCCTCTGGGTTTATGTTCCTCAGGCAGAGTTCACAACCACCCATTCCTCTTATCCATCCAGTATTTCTTACATGTATGTGGTTGACTAAAAAACTTGATACCTATGCAAAACTAATTCTATTTTTTTACACCATTATATTATAAATTCCTCCTAATTTAAAAGTAAAAGTCTGTCACTTATAGTGCTCAAACGGTCCTTTTTAGATACATTATAATCTCACTCCCTTATTCCAATCATATCTGTAAGTCCCATAAAAGGAAAAACACCAACAGCAAATTGCTCTTTCTACTTCAACAGCACTAAAAAGTTTATCCTGCAAGGTCCAAGACTAGAAAACTCTTGCTTTCTTTAAAGAAATAAAACCTCAAATCAATGGAAAATTACTATTTGGGGCACCACAACACTGTGATAAACAAAGGGTTACTACTAAACATGTCTTCCCATGATTGTTTTCTTGCTTAGACTGGTAAAATGAAGAAATAACATCAAGTGTACAGTCTGATAGACCTGGATATGAACTTGGCTCCTTCAATTAATATTTTTGTAACATTTGACAAATTGTTTAAAATCCCTTGAGCCTTGGGGCACCTGGTGGCTCAAGTGATTGAGGGACTGACTCTTGATTTCAGCTCAGGTCATGATCCCAGAGTTGTGGGATAGAGACCTAAGGGTGGAGCCTGCTTAAGATTCTCTCTCTCCCTCTGCCCCTCTGCCCCTCTCCCCCACTTGTGCCCTCTCTTAAAAAAATAAAAAAATTAAATTAAATTAAAAAAAATCCCTTTAGTCTTAATTTTCCTCATCTGCTAAAAAAGAATAATACCACCTCATAGAGTATTTTTAACTTACATGACATTACATAGATGAAGAACCTAATACTATGCCTGGTTTAGCAAGGATTTTTTTTTTTAATTTTTAACATTATTTATTTGGAGAGAGACAGAGACAGCATGAGTGGGGGAGGGTAGAGAGAAGAGAGGAGGGAGGGAGGGAGGGAGAGAGAGAGAGAGAGAGAGAGAGAGAGAGAGAGAGAGAGAATCCCAAGCAGGCTCCACGCTGTCAGCACAGAGCCTGATGTGGGACTCGAACCCAGGAACTGTGAGATCCTGATCTGAGCCAAAACCAAGAGTCAGATGCCTAACCAACTGAGCCATGCAGGCACCCCACAAGTGTCTTAAGTTTAAAAACCCTAAAATATATTTAGTTATGAAGAAAACAATTCAAATTTCAAAACTTAATCAGGAAATACTTATAAGAATAAACTCAATGTCAAGTATAACTATTTCCAACAAACTTGTGGACAAAGTTGCTGTCGATTCTAAAACACATAAAAATTACAGATAAAGTCAAAAAGGTTTTATAAATAGCTATGGTAAAGAAAGAAAGAAAAGGAGAACTCTGGGTCCCAGAAACTATTCATAGCACTGGCTGAGCAAACTACTAACTTGGTTGACAATTTAATGTCCATGAGAAGAGAGCTTGGCCTTGGGCCAATAAGAGACAGGATCTAGGCCTGTGATCCTAAACAAAGCTGGGGATCTGAAAGCGCTAGCGCTGTCAAGTGTATGAAGAGGGAACTAGAAAATGTCTGCTCACTGACCAGAAGATGTGGCATGAAAATCTGCCATCTATCTTGCGCACTAGATGGGGGGAGGAGGGGAACTTTCATGAAAATGCAGAAACTCAAGCCTTCCTACATTCTCATGAGATCCAAGTATAAACTATCTATGAAATATGAGAGCATGAAGGCTAAGAGTTAAAATAAAAACCGACTGATTGTGTGTAAAGACCTTGGGGAACAGTAGAAATTAAGCACAAACTCATTTTGGGAGGGTACTTTCATACCCTAGGGAGCAAAGGACCCCTCAGAGAAAACACAGTCGACACTAATAATGAATTCAAAACCAAACATTATTAACTACTACATTAACTATTAACTACATTAACTACATTATTAACTATTAACAAGGAAATGAAACTGGACAATGCAGAAGAGAAATTTAGTGAACTGGAAAGACAGTAAACAAGAAACTACAAAGAATGGCACATAAAAGTGGGAAATAGGTAAGACAGGTCAAGAGACATGCAGGACAAAACAGGAAAATCCAACACACCTCTATTAAAGCTGCAGAAGACTGTGAGAGTTTTATAGGAACTAAAACAAGCTGTATTTTCGCTAATTGTAGAGATACACTGAGAATAGGGGGGGAAAAGATAAAAAGAAATCCATACACTAACAAACTATAGTAAAATTGCAGAAACCAAAGGCTAAGAGAAATTTGTTTTCTGCATTGGGGTAAAAAAATACCATTCAGACTGACAGCAGATTTGTAAAAAGTAACAGGTCAGAATACCAGGTGCCCCTAGACAAAAATGTAAAAACACTTATTTTAAGTATATTCAAAGAACTAAAAGAAATCATGTCTAAAGAACTAAAGGAAAGGAAAGCCTGAGAATGAGGAATTATGATCATATAGTCTCTATTATTAAGAAACAAATTATTTAGGGGTGCTTGGGTGGCTCAGTCAGTTAAGCATCCAACTTCAGCTCAGGTCATGATCTCATGGTTCCTCAGTTCCAGCCCTGCGTCGGGCTCTGTGCCGACAGCTCAGAGCCTGGAGCCTGCTTCAGAATCTGTCTCCTTTCTCTCTGCCCCTCCCCCGCTCTGCCTCTCAAAAATAAATAAATATTTTTTTAAGTTTTTTAAAAAAGAAACAAATGAAACAAATTTAAATTACCCAAATAAAAATTCTGGAGTTGAAAAGGAGAACTGAAATATAAAATTCACTAGACAGACACAATAGCAGATTTGAGCAGCCGTGAGAAAAAATCCGCAAACTTTAAGACAGATCAAGTATCCAATCAGAGGAACAAAAGAAAAATAATGAAAAATTAACACAACCAGCAAGTACATAATGGTTGTACAGAGAGAAAAAAGGCAAAAAAGTATATGAAAAAAGCTAAAAACTTCTGAAATTTAATGAAAAACAATAATCTACACATCCAAGAGGCTCAATGAATTCAAAGTCAAATAAACTCCAAGAAGGACTAAACATATTATAACCAAACTGTCAAGATTCAAACAAGAGAATCTTGAGGGGTACTTGAGTGGCTCGTTCGCTTAAGCGTCCGACTCGTGATTTCGGCTCAGGTCATGATTGCACAGTTCATGGGATAAAGCTCCCCATCAGGCTCTGCACTGACAGCACAGAGCTTGCTGGAGATTCTCTCTCTGTTTCCCCACTACTCCCATGCTTGTGTGTACACACTCTCTCTCTCAAAATAAACGTTTAATAAATAAATAAATAAATAAATAAATAAATAATAAAAGGCTATTCTAAAAAATGTATGACAGTAAATGGAAAATACTGATCAACTAGACAATTCTTAACCTCTAGACTGACTCAAGAGGGGAAAAAAATCTGGTAAGTCCAAAAATCAATAAGAAAAATCAGTAGTCAAAAAGACCTAGACTCCAAAATCAACACCAGAACCAAATCTTTGCAGAGAGGGAAGAGGGGAAAGCACACTAACTTTGCAAATAAAATCTGCAAAATAAACTATAGAAGAATATCCTTGAAAATAATTGCACAGAGAAAAATATTTTTTTAAATAATGTACTAAAAAGTATAAACCCCTAAGGAACCTAGGTAATTTATAGCAATGGAAAACACAGTACTTTTCAACACTGAAAACAATACTGAACCAAAATATTAATAAAAGAAATGCAAATTAAAGTTCTATGGAGACACCATGTTATATACATTAGATTTGCAAAAAATCAACAAGTTAACTGGCAAGGAGATACTTCTGGGTGGAAACAACACTGGTACAACCATTTGGACAATGGTGGTAAAGTTGAAAATACATATGTCTCGGGGTGCCTGGGTGGCTCAGTCGGTTAAGCATCCAACTTCAGCTCAGGTCATGATCTCGCGGTCCGTGAGTTCGAGCCCCGCATCGGGCTCTGTACTGACAGCTCAGAGCCTGGAGCCTGCTTCGGATTCTGTGTCTCCCTCTCTCTCTGACCCTCCCCCGTTCATGCTCTGTCTTTGTCTCAAAAATAAATAAACATTAAAACAAAAAATTAAAAAAAAAAAAGAAAATACATATGTCTCATTTATGAGTAAGCAATTCCACTTCCAGCTATTATAAACTAAAGACATCTTCCATATGTGAATGGTGAGCTATTTAGAAGTGTTCAAACTCCAACAAATTTTTTGTTATTGCTGGAAAAAACAATGAATGTAAATAGCTATTAACAAAAGAATGGATAAACGTTTATATTTATTCAAAACATTAATAAAGAAGTGAAAATAACAAATTAGAACATCACATATTAATCTTATTAAATCCCGAAAAATGTTGTGAGAAAAAAGTAAAAGTTGCATGTGGTATGATAGCATTTAAAGTTCAAAACATACAATGGATACAAAATGTATAAGTAAAGCACAAAAATCTATATATTATAGCTTTAGAATAGTGGTTAATTCTGAGATGTGAGAAAGTAGGATAGAATGAGAATGCATTAAAATTTTATCTGCTTGTTTAATTCCTTTTTTAAAAAAGTCAGTTGGACGGAATGGGAAAAGATATTTGCAAATGACATATCAGACGAAGGGCTAGTATCCAAAATCTATAAAGAGCTCACCAAACTCCACACCCGAAAAACAAATAACCCAGTGAAGAAATGGGCAGAAAACATGAATAGACACTTCTCTAAAGAAGACATCCGGATGGCCAACAGGCACATGAAAAGATGCTCAACGTCGCTCCTCATCAGGGAAATACAAATCAAAACCACACTCAGATATCACCTCATGCCAGTCAGAGTGGCCAAAATGAACAAATCAGGAGACTATAGATGCTGGAGAGGATGTGGAGAAACGGGAACCCTCTTGCACTGTTGGTGGGAATGCAAACTGGTACAGCCACTCTGGAAAACAGTGTGGAGGTTCCACAAAAAATTAAAAATAGACCTACCTTATGACCCAGCAGTAGCACTGCTAGGAATTTACCCAAGGGATTCAGGAGCACTGATGCACAGGGGCACTTGTACCCCAATGTTTATAGCAGCACTCTCAACAATAGCCAAATTATGAAAAGAGCCTAAATGTCCATCAACTGATGAACGGATAAAGAAATTGTGGTTTATATACACAACGGAGTACTATGTGGCAATGAGAAAGAATGAAATATGGCCCTTTGTAGCAACGTGGATGGAACTGGAGAGTGTGATGCTAAGTGAAATAAGCCAACAGAGAAAGACAAATACCATATGTTTTCACTCTTATGTGGATCCTGAGAAACTTAACAGAAACCCATGGGGGAGGGGAAGGAAGGAAAAAAAAGAGGTTAGAGTGGGAGAGAGCCAAAGCATAAGAGACTCTTAAAAACTGAGAACAGGGGCGCCTGAGTGGCTCAGTCAGTTAAGTGGCCGACTTCGGCTCAGGTCATGATCTCGCGGTCCGTGAGTTCGAGCCCCACGTCGGGCTCTGTGCTGACAGCTCAGAGCCTGGAGCCTGTTTCAGATTCTGTGTCTCCCTCTCTGACCCTCACCCGTTCATGCTCTGTCTCTCTCTGTCTCAAAAAATAAATAAATGTTAAAACAAAACAAAACAAAAAAACAAAAAAAAAAAGAAAAAAAAAACTGAGAACAAACTGAGGGTTGATGGGGGGTGGGAGGGAGGGGAGGGTGGGTGATGGGTATTGAGGAGGGCACCTTTTGGGATGAGCACTGGGTGTTGTATGGTAACCAATTTAACAATAAATTTCATATGTTGAAAAAAAAAAGTCAGTTGGAGACATACTAACATCTGTCATTTAATTGCTAAATATGTATTAAATCCCAAAGTAAAACACATAAAAATTATAAATTATTTTCTATACTTTCATGTATGAAAGAGTGCACAATTTAGAAAAATAAAATATAAAGAATTAGGTAAAAGAGGAAAAGGTAAATTCTGAGATGTGGGAAGGCAGGACAGGAAATCAAGAGTCAGATGCTTAACCAACTGAGCCACGCATGTGCCCCTCTTTCCAATTTCTAATTTTAAAGTAAATTCTGGAAATACTAGAGGTATAAATAAACTTGATACAGAGAGGTTAGTATTAATTTACAAAGACATGTGAATACTCGTGTTTTTGTTGCTTCAATCGTATCTTAAGCTATTTTATCATTTAACAAAATCTTGGCTAGGAAATCAGTGGTATCCAACTGTTCTTGTATGTTGGAATTGTATGTTGTATTTGTACCTATATGTTGGAATTGATGTGTTCACATAATTATGACTAATATTTATTTTATATCTTGTATGAATAGCCTTTTCACATTTTTTCTCCATATTTCTTTTTTTTTTAAAGTTTTATTTATTTACGTAATCTCTACACCCAACATTGGGCTCAAACTTAAGATCCCAAGATCAAAAGTCACACTCCCTTCTAACTGAGCCAGACAGGTGCCCCTCTCCATATTTATTTCTATGAGCTCTTTAAATATTTAGGATCATTATCCCTCTGTTCTGTTCACTATAAATATTAGGCCCAATGTGAGGCTTGACTTTTAATTTTGTAGGTTTGCAAGATTCAAATCTTACACTGTTAGGTAAATAATCAACATTTTGTTTGTGATTCTCTTCATTTGCTCCTGACCTTAGAAGATCTGACATTGATTAAACTTAAAAAAATTTTTTTCAACGTTTATTTATTTTTGAGAGACAGAGAGAGACAAAGCATGAGGAGGGCAGGGGCACAGAGAGAGGGAGACACAGAATCCGAAGCAGGCTCCAGGCTCTGAGCTGTCAGCACAGAGCCCAACGTAGGGCTGGAACCCACAAACCATGAGATCATGACCCAGGCTGAAGTCAGACACTTAACTGAGCCACCCAGGCTCCCGATTAAACTTTTAAAATCCATTATGTTTTCTTTTTTCTGTTGCCATAAACCTGTTCTGCTGTCTACCTCTAATAATGGTGACAAGCTAAAAACCCTGGAGCACACTTGAACACTTCCCTTTAGGGAAGGTAGAGGAATCAGTGTTACCAGGCTAAGAAGAGGGGCAGGCCATTCTCCGGCCTTGTCATTCTCATGACCACCAGTGCATCCTCCCTGAGAGTACCCTCAGAACCATAGGTTAGAGTGTGACTTTTGCTGCCTGTCTAGGCTTTACTGAAAGTGCAAACCTTTCTTTCTGGAGTCTCTGTAACATACACAGTTTTACATCTGATGAAGTTTCAGTAAGACAATGCATTTGACAGTATACCATAGAACTATAAAATGTTCTATAAATATTACCATGAACACCAGTTAATAATAATAGGAGGGAAGGAATAAAATTTTTTTAAATTTTACTATGGAAGGAATACAACATGAGACAAAAATAAATTCACTAGAAATCTCACCGAAGATCCAGACCAGCTTCTTTCCAAAGTAAATCCATCAAGCGCAACATCTGGAGTGTCAACATATCTTGTCGTAAATCTAAGGGGGGAATACTCTGCTTTATTATAAATGCTTTCCACGTTATGTCTAATAACATTAATTCAAGACTACTAATTCAGACAGAACTAAAATCAATGACCAATAGTGTTAATATTTTCCCAAAACTTTAATGTTGAGTATACTTATTTTGTTAAATATTAGGTTTGCTGGCTAGCATGTGCCTGTAACACTATTTCAGAAATTAAGGTAAATTTTTTTTTGAGAGAGAGAGAGGGAGAGAGCATGCACGCTCACACAAACAGGGCAGAGGGAGAGAGAGAATCCCAAGCAGGCTACACCCTCAGTGTGAAGCGTGATGCAGGGCTGGATCCCACAACCCTGGGACCATGACCTGAGCTGAAACCAAGAGTCAGACATTCAACTTACTGAGCCACCCAGGTGCCCCAAGGTAAATAATATTTTTAATAGGGGTGTCTGGCTGGCACGGGCAGTTGAACATGTGATTCTGGATCTCAGGGTCATGAGTTTGAGCCCCACAAACTCACATTGGGTGTAGAGATTACTTTAAACAAAATAATTTTCAATTGTTTACCATGTGTAAGCTACAATACTGATTGTATGGATGCCGTAATACTGTATAACACAGTAATGGCTATCTACAACATCTATACAATTCACACTGCTGATTTTTTTCTTTCCTGGTTGCGTTTAGGGATGCACAGGAAGTTCTTAAAAATCACATAAGGAATTGTATGACAGGTTACAGAATTGTAACAGTTGATTTTATTTGTTATCATATCCAAGGATAATTTTGAGGTAACAGAGGGCTTTGAAAGTATTGCCTTACATAGTAACATTCATATCATCAAGTAGGATTAGATGTCTAGCAAAACACTACAAGTTCTTTTTAAAATAGTTGTAAGCACACATATTATGGTAAGCATATTTACTAATGTACCTTTTATTCTTTTTAATAAACCCAACATACAAATACTATAATCCTTATGACCATGAAGAACCTGAAGTGCAATGAATTTTACGTGACTTATCTGTAATCATAACAACTAATGAGTGGTGGCTGTCTGGTTGGTGTAATCACCTCAGAGGCATTTCCTGTCAAAAAATATGAGTCATTAAGACATTTTAATTAAAATATAAAACGATGGCAGCAATATCAAAATTGCTGTCACTGAAACAGAATGTATGAATATACTACTGAAAATACTGTACTTCACAAGCTTCTTACCAAAGAATTAAGACAGACTTTGTATTTTGTAGGTAAAAAAGATTTATTAGAACAGTGTATGTAAGTAAGCTGTAAAGATATTTTCTAAGAGGAAAAAAAAGGGATTCACAGGACACGCCAAATTCAACCTTATGACCATTGATTGATAGCTACCTCTGGGCTTGCATCTGTTATACGTTTACACATCATTTTTCAGATAAAGCAAACTGACAACAAATGAAAAATACTAAGGAATTTGGTACTGTAAAAATCTCAGTACATACCATCACCATTTTTAAAAATCACTCCAACTGAATCCTCACCAAAAACTTTGTTGTTGTACACGAGCCACAAAGGCTTCATTTTGGAATCCATGTATTTACATTTTTCAACACTGAAATCAAACAAGGGGGAAATTAGTCCACTTCAATTTAAAGAAACGGCAAGACTGTAAATTTTGCCATGATGTATTAGACTTGGGGAAAACCCTCACCTGTTCCAATCAGGTCTGCAGAAGTCAAAACTAGAACATTTCCTCTTGGTAAAAAAGCAACTGGGGTGACAGTTTTGGTTGGCCTGTAGTGATGCCAGATGGGCTAGACTGAAAACCCAGATTTGCCCTTCTCACTACCTACATTTAAAATTCTTCCTTTTCTTTCTTCTTTCCTTTCTTTCTTTCTTTAAAATTCTTCCTTTCTTTCTTTACTATTCTTCCTTAACTCTATGTTATTACAGATAGTCAATAACAACCAGATCATAGCATTAGATTAAAATTAGGAATATTATAACTTCATTACTTCTTAAAGGGGGATCAACTTTGAATCCTAACACAAGAGGATACACATCATTACTTTTCTATTATTACTTTTCAAGGGAATGAAAAAGTGAGAAATAATTTTCCAAATCAATTTAAGATCTAATTTTGAAATAGGAAAATAACTTAATAATCTATGATGGTTGCCAACATTTTGCATACATAGGATGTTCAACCCTTAGAAACCAGTAACATAGAAAACAAATGTAATCACATACAACTGAAAGGAAAATACCTTGTAATAACTTTCATGGATCCCACAGGTAAGTTTAGCTAGTAGGCATACGTCCCAGTACACACAAAAATAACCTCTGAGAAATTTAAGAGTTTCCTTCTTTAAATATACAGTACTTACTGGGGCTAACAGCTAGCCTTATTGCTCCTGCAAGGCAGTCACTCAGAAATTCTTTCTGCATTGCTATTTTTATGGAAAAGTCATTGAGCACAGCAAAGATGGTCACTTACTAGAGTTCTGAGAGGATGACACACGGATTCAGAGGTGACTGCAGGTCAGAGAGGGCTTCCCGGTAAGCATTCTGTTTTAAACAAGTATGCATGGCCTCCTTCCCTTTGGCTCTGTTTAGCTTCATTGCATTCAGTTTGATTAAACTATTTAAAGTTTTTAACTTATTGAGTGCTTCAACCTGAAAAATAAGTTTCCCCACCAACAAAATTTATTTATGGTTAAAAATAATATAAAATATTATAGTATCATGTGATATTAATTAATAACTAATCCTTTCCTCTCCCCAACACAAGCCCTCAACAACCAGCCAAAGTAAAATCAGCGCTTAGCTTATGACAAACATATTAAATATAACAAGACTAAAAAACTTATTTTTATCACTTGTGACTTAAAGTACCATTTTTCAAATGTTCTTCAATCCTTTTCTTAAATAAAGTCTTAAAAATCAGAGAAAAGTAAAAGGACATAAATTGTGGGTAAGAAGATGACACTTAAAGTACTCAGAACTCTGCAGCTCACTGAGTAGTAGAATTTGAAACACAATCTGAACCACTCCGTTTGTTCAATTCCATAGTAGAAGAGGAAAATCCTTGTACAAGTAATCCTGGGGATCCTGTCATTCAACCTTAACATCTAGTTTTTGTCATCACTCTTGTGTGATATCTTCTCAATATATTCTCTTGCCATGAATAGTATAGTTAAAGGAATTATAGTGTAATAAAACAAATATGAATATAGATAACAGTATTTGTTGTCTAGTCTATAGTATTTGTATGAAGTAACTTCGGCTATCAAAACTTATGCAAATAAAAAAACTTTATGCAATTAGTACAAGATCAATCAACAGTGCCCAACTGAATCAAAACCATTGTGTTTAAAAGTCAACTTCACTGTTTAATAACTGAGGTCTTTCCGTGTCATGTTATGCAAAAATCCATTAGAAACAGCCTTGGCCAACCATAAGTCATAAGAAAGGGTATTTTATTTTGTTATTATGTCATTAAAACTGAAACAGCTTGTTAATATAAACACATTTATATTAACATGTAAATTATATATAACAAGCATATAAAACATCTATACAACAAATATGAACACCTTGGCTTGAACTTCCATGAACAGGAGATTTATTTTACATAATGTTTTCATTTTTGAACTTTGCTTCTATGAAAAGAAACCACTAAGACTCTGTAGGAATGTGAATTCAGTCATGCAGTTTTTATAGACAGGCTGAGGGCTTGCTCACAGGAAACTGGAAGGTTCTATGTAGCTTGATGAAAATCGAGATGGCTGAAGCTTGCCAAGTTAGCCACAGACACTCCATTTCTCAACAGTTTCAGGAGCTGGACAAACACTGGTGAAAAGGGAACCAGTTGAAAAACAGACTGTGCAAACAGGAACTTTTTGAAGTATTTCAAATTTGAATTTCTTCTATGTTTGTACAGTTGTGAATTTCAGGCCCCATCACTAACTGTATTGATATCCACTTCCTGGAATAGTGTCCTGAATACCCACATGGCCATAAGTCAAAAACTTTAAGTGTTTCAACACCCTATCTTTTCATAGGTTTACAGTAATAACAAGAACTGCTATGTAAAGTGTACCGCCTCCCTCTTGCTACTCATCAGTCAAGAGTAAAAATGTAATCATACATATGTCATATGTACACTGTTATAAAAGTCAAGCTGAGGTTGGGGCACCTGGGTGGCTCAGTCAGTTAAGCATCACACTCTTCATTTTGGTGCAGGTCATGATCTCACAGTTTGTGAGATTGAGCCCTGCACGGGGCTCTTTGCTGATAGCACAGAGTCAGCTTGGGATTCTCCCTCTCCCTCTGTCCTTCCCCTGATCACTCTCTCTCACTCAAAATAAATAAATAAACATTAAAAAAAAAAAAAAAAAGTCAAGCTAAGGTTCCCAGAAAACCAAGAAAATGTACAATGTGGTTTGATCATGAGTGAGGTCAATTCATGATGTAGGACCTCATCAAGCAGGGCTTTACAAGCTTTGGTAAAAGTTCAGGGGAGATCCTTTCTACATGCTAGGTGAGATGCTGCTGGATTCATTAATCAATCAATGAAGTCAATTAGATCTTAAAATTCACTGCTGAAAATTTTGTGGCAGCTTCAGGATCTGATGCAAACTTCCAGTGGCATTCAGGAATGAGAAACACAGGTGTGGTACCATGAACCCTTTTGAACTTACTGTCTTTCTCACCATTTCCCTCTTGGTTCTGAGCTCTGCTCTCTTTGTATCAAGCTCCTGATCTAACTGGTTTTCCTTTATAGAGCAGGTCAGATTGACTTGGCAGACGTATCTGCCCAGAGCTAAGCCCCTAGCCTTTCAGAACACAATTTCCCAGGTGGAAAACCCCAAGTCTTAGTTCTGTCCCTGAATTCCACATTGTAAACTGCTGACAGTTTAGTCTCCAATTTTCCATTTGTTTGAAATCTTTCCCCAGATTCCTTGTTGGGAACTGCTGGAGGCAGCTGTGGTTCTCCATTTTATTTGGAATGAGTCCATCCTCCATATTCCTTGGCATTTGCTGGTTTATCCCTTCCAAAGTCCAAGGTTCCATGGGAATTAGTGGTGCATACAGGCCCTTTCTTGGCCAAGACACAGTAACATCTCTCAGTTACTGTGGTATAATAAAATGCACATATTTTTTGGTCTTGTTTTGTAGAAATAAAGGCTACTCCTAACAGAGATCTCAGAGGTCAAAAAGCTGCAAAAAATGGGCCATGCAGTCAAAGGCTGTTAGAGCATCTGCCACTTTAAGAAGACTCCTGTAACAGGGTAAGTTGTTCATGAAACGGGTTAGACTGACACTAGGTCAAGAAAATTTCTGTGCAACAAGGGACACTGTAAACATGCCATAATTCCCAACCCTACCACGTCTCTCTTAGGTATTACTTTAAGAAACCCAAAGGTCTAGCTAAAACAAACAGGATCCCTTAAATCTAAAGAGTTGAACACACTACCTTCCAGCCCAACTGCTTATTTTATGTCTAAGAATTACATGTAGGGGAGCCTGGGTGGCTCAGTTGGTTAAGCATCCGACTCTTGGTTTTGGCTCAGGTCATGATCTCACAGTTCGTGAGTTCGAGCACCACATCAGGCTCCATGCTGACAGCCTGCTTAAGATTCACTGTCTCCCTTTCTCTCTGCTCCTCCCCTGCTCACTGTCTCTCTCTCTCTCTCAAAAACTAAATTAAAAAAAATTATTAAAAAAAAAAAAGATTTACATGTAGAGGCCACTTTTAGACAACAGGCTTGAGCAATGGAATGTAAAGCAAGGCAAAAAAAAGACCCACAGGAGCCACTTGGCTGAATACAGACAGACCCATCAGGTGACCCACCTCAAAACATCCATAAGCCCAAACAGACCAACAGGCTACTGACAAAGAGGCACAGTTACCAAAAAAGAGAAAATTCCATAGGTCCCCATACCTCCTCACCTTCCCCCTCTAAAAACAGCCCTAATCTACTGCCACATTGCAGAGAGTCTCTCCTTTGCTGTCCTGCCAGCCTCTCTTGCAGTATACTCAATAAACTTCTATCTCCTTTGTTCTGTCTGCCTGGGGTGAATCCTTTCACCACCCTGAACTATTCACCCAATCATCGCTCCACATTTGAGGCCCTCATCCAATCAGGAAAAACACCACATTACAGTCCAGGAAATTTCAGATAGCTAGTAAAATGGCAAAATCTTACTAATGAAAACCTAGAAAGGTAACGTTCATTATGTGGAAATTTCCAATTAGATAAGACATTTAGGAAATGCACTTGAAAGCAAGCATTCCCAAATTAAACAAACAGAATGGGATATCCACTTATTAGTATGCAGAAATCTCCAGAAGGTTTCAAAATTCCAAAATAGTTTCACTGAAAGATTCATTGCAAAAGCTAATGAAAAATTAAAGAGAAAAGGTATTTAAAACAAAAGACTGTAACAGACTGAGGCATAAAAGTGATGTAATTCCTACTGCTCTCCTCTATCCTTTGAGTATCCATAACCCTCTATCTGAACTGCTTTTCCACTCTAAAGACACTATTAAACAGTTAACTTATAAAATAAGACCACTTGAGGCTACAGGCCATTCTCTGCAGGTTATCTTTCACATCTTGCTCAAAGGCTGAACTGAGGGCCACAGTCAAAGAATTTCTTAAACCAGGGAGGACCCTGAAATCTTTTGTAAAGAGATTACCTCTGGAGCCCAGTCAAGAGAGGGAAATAAAATTTCACGCTGTCCCTTCCTTTCCAGTTCCTGACCAATTGGTTATTGATCCTTTCTCTCCCAGAGAAGGCTATTTCCTTCTTGCTGGTCTTGTTTCTTATCCTAGGAACTTGGCTTGGCTTTCTGGTCACCTGAGATACGCAAGTTGTTCTTTTGGCTATCTTTGGGAGTTACTCTAGATCTTGGGAAGACAACCTCTTTTGCATCCACTTTGAAGATGCCTCTTAGGTCTATGGGACTGTTTAATACAGCCAGAGACAGTTAACTGTCAAGGCTGAAATCTTACAAGATATTTTAAAGGACTGAATAACTTTATGATCAGAAATTTGGCCAAACTGGAAGATAATATTCAGAGCCTGACAGGAATTTTTTTAGGCCTTCTCCCCTAAGCTAAATTGGAAGCTGATATTCAGAGCCTGACAGGAATTTTTTAGGCTTTCTCTCCTACACTTACCCACAGGGAAAGAAAAACACTCTAACATAGGTGGATAGGTGTGTCGGCCCTTTGATATAATTTAGGCAGCAACCCAATTCTTTGAGGAATTAAAAACAGCTGCCCTTGTTTTACAAACCTAGTCTTTACAGGACCAGAGATGTAGCTCCAAAAACAACTCAAACTCCACCAATACTTTTTACCAAACCCCAAATCTCCCCTATTTATCTCAGTAGGCTTGGAAGTGTTATAAATTCTGGTCTTAAGAGAACAAAAGTTATAGGAAGAGCTTACTTTTTTTCCCCCTGTGCCTTTAAGATATAAATGTTCTACCAGAGTATTCTCCATAATTCTTATCTAGACCATCTCTTTGACATACAAACTTCAGAGAGGTAACTCTTTAATTTTTTTTTTTTTAATGCTTATTTATTTATGAGCGAGAGAGACCGAGTGCCAGCGGGGGAGGGGCAGAAAGAAAGGAAGACCCAGAATCCAAAGCAGGCTCCAGGCTCTGAGCTGTCAGCACAGAGCCCAACGTGGGGCTGGAACCTGTGAGCCACAAGATCCATGACCTGAGCCGAAGTTGGGTGCTTAACCGAGCCACCCAGACGCCCCAATTCTTATCAGAAGGGAAAAAAGGTCATCTGGAACTTGACTTGTTAAGGACAAGACTCTTCTCCACAAGTATTAGAAAAAGTTGTATTCACCTAAGCAGGTAACCCGATCTTATTCTGTTAGAAAAATAATTTAGAGCCAACTATTTTTGTATTATTGTATCTAATCCATGGTAGTAATTTAAAGCTATAAGCTATAAGGTCTCTGTTTGCTTCCATCTATGTTGGTGTGTGTGTCCAGACATACGTTTTACATGTGTGGTACTTTCTACCTCCAAATGGTACTGCCAAAATTAATCTGTAAAAGAGCTCTCTTTAAACGGCTTTTAAAAAAACCAAGCATTTGCATAAACTCAGTCTTCATAAAATTCTCAGAAATATAATAGAAACTATCCCGAATGTTTTTCAAGTTCACATGCTCTGGAATAACTTTTGGTAAATTAAAGCAAGTTTAATAAGTTCATTGGTTGACTGGAAACAGGCATATCTTTAGAATTATCAAGATTGAATATAATGTAGATAAACAACTTTTATTCTACCTGAATTTATCAGCTAAATTCATTTCTGTTCTAGTCTGTCAGCAAAAAATAACTTAGAATGATGGGTGATTTTGTCTAATGACTCATGAAGTTTTCATGGGTAAAATAAACATAATTGTTGAGAACAAATGATTTAAACAGATATAAGTGGAATAAGAGGTAATAAAGTTTTTAGCAAGAATTATATTTTATTCTATGTATACTTAAAAATAGCTTCCAAATCTCTGGTAACTTGAAACTTTAGAACTCTCCTATGTTAAAATAAATATAATAGAAATCTGTTGAATATTTAGATCATTTCCAAATAAGAAAATACCAAACCATTAATTATTAAACACAGGTTTATCTACTTTTGGCTTACTACAGAGAAACCAAAAGATATTTGGATGTGTTAGTGCACTGGAAAACTGAAGAAGGTCTATGCTTCTAGAAATTATGAAAAGTATTCATGAATTTGCAAATCTAAAAAATGCTGGTATAACAGTTTATAATTCCTTAACTTCTTAGTTTTCACTAGGAACTAAGGTTTCTAAGGGTTAAGAATTCTTTTTTCGGGGGGTGTGCTTGGGTGGCTTAGTCAGTTAAGCAACCAACTTCAGCTCAGGTCACAATCTCTGCTGTCAGCAAGGAGCCCCACTTGCAATCCTCTGTCTCCCTCTCTCTGCCCGCCCCCCCCCAACCTTGTGTGTGTGCTCTCTCTCAAAAATAAACATTAAAATAAAAAAGAATTTTTTTTTTTAATGTTTTGAGAGAGAAGGCATGCACAAGCAGGGGAGGGGTAGACAGAGAGAGGGAGAGAGAGAATCCCAAGCAGGCTCCACACTGTCAGCACAGAGTCCTATGTGGGGCTTGAATTCACGAACTGTTAGATCATGACCTGAGCCAAAATCAAGAGTCGGATTCTTAACTGACTAAGCTACCCAGGCACCCCTAAAGGTTAAGAATTCTAATTAATATATGCAATTAAAACTACAGAAATAAGGAAAACATCTCCATATGCAAAGAAATCAAAATGTGTGTTTTTGGTAAAAAGTTTGAGAAATGAAGATACATTTTTGAGGAAAAAAATTGTAGAAAGTTTGTGAAAGAAGAAATCTTTGGAAAGGAATTTTATGTGTGATCAGGACTAAGACTGGAATAAGTTTTAATATAAAAAGCAAACTGGTACAAAATTAGAATTTGATTTTCTTTTTGTTAAAATGACAAAGGTTTTGTTCTGGTTTTTACTTTAAGTCTACTTTTGATAGCAGATTATGGAAGTTTTTTTTATCTTTAAGAGATCTGCCTAGAAAACAAAGATACTGTGTTTTATCAAAATAATTTCTTGTGGTTGCTGTCTTTATCAGGTCTTTGATTACTTAGGAAAACTGAGTCTTCTCTAATATTAAAAGAGCTAAGTTCTGCTAAGAAAATCTAACTAAGCCCCTTCCCTAACTATTCACAACCAAAATAAGACATCTCATTGGTTGGCTTCCCTGAAGTTACATAGTTGAGTTAGAAAGTACCTGTCTGGAGGCTTTCATGATTCAGGACTCACTCCTCTGATTATGGATAAATGTAAATGAGCCTGTAATCAGGTACTTTTCCGCAATTCTTAAAATTATTGCAGAATCTGCTGCTAAAACAAGAGGCCCAACAACCATCTTTAGGCTCTTTGGCCAAAACTGTTCTTGATAATAGGATGGCCTTCGATTATCTTTTAGCTGAGCAAGAAGGTATCTCTGCTGTGGCCAACACCACCTGCTGTATCTGGATTAACATTTCTCAGGAAGCTGAAACTCAATTACATAAGATGACAAGAGCAAGCCACTTGGCTTAAAAAGGTGACTCCTTCAACAGGGTCTTTCTTTGCTCGGTTTGTATCTTGGGGACCATGAGTCTAACGTGCACTCCAAACACTGGGAATTATCCTGCTTATACTTACCATAACAATCTCTCTGGCACACTATATTCTCTCATAAGTTTTAAATGCGTGTTTGCAGCCACTAACCATCAAACAAATGAACTCCTTAAGACTGGAATGTCAAAGAACAAGGAGAATGACTGACTTCCACAACCTATGAATATGTAGGAATTAAGCAAAAAACATCATAACCTATGGATAATGTATACCATACAAAAGAACAATAAAAACTGTGAGAACTTCAGAATAGTATCTGATAGTGGTGCTAATGCTTTAAATCTTGATCACATCTCTGTTGAGCTTAGAGCATGATCAAAGGGGAAATGTAAAAGAAAAGAACAGGCCCAAAATGCTAGGCCACATCATCAAACTGGGGCTCAGTACCTAACCTAACTGCACTTTCAACCTCCCTCAGAAGTACAGTCTTAACAGTCAGTCAGGAATTTCCTGGTCAGCACCATGAGGTAATCTGTCACATGGGCCCTCTCAACCCCCCAAAAGAAAATGAGGAAATCCACCTAATACGGGAAAGTGACTTTCATCTTTTCATCTGCTTATTGTCCCACATTTCTGCCTGTAAAACCCTTTTTTGCATGGCTCCCCCAAGTCCCCTCTACTAGATTAGCTAGATGGGACACTGCCCAATTCATGAATCAATTAATAAAGCCAATTAAATGGTAAAAAAAACCCAAATGGGTTTTATTCTCCATGCAATGAGAATTACTTTAGGGATTTAAAAAATGGAAATGACATAACCCATCTGCATTTTTAAAATGTCACTTTAGCTGCTGTGCAGAGAAGGGTCTGCATGTGCAAGAACGGAAACAAAGGGAGCAATTTAAGAGGTTGATGAAGACATGCAGGTGAGAGAAGATTATGAATTGGACTAGGACAATAGCCATAAACACAAAAGACATTGATAGGCATGAGATATATTTAAGAGGACTATAAAATTAAAGGGACTAGGGGCACCTGGGTGGCTCAGTTGGTTGTGTCCAACTTCGGCTCAGGTCATGATCTCACAGTTCGTGGGATCAAGCCCTGCATTGGGCTCTCTACTGTCAGCATGGAGCCCGTTTCAGATCCATCCTCTGGTTATTTCTTCTATACTGGAATGCATAATTGGAATGGATATACTCAACAGCTGGCAGAATCCCCATATTGGCTCCCTGGCTATTTTGATGGGAAGCGGAAGTTATTATAAGCTCCTCTACCTCAGAAAACAGTAAACCAAAAGCAGTAACCCATTCCTGCAGTGACTGCACAGTTGAGTGCCATCATCAAGGACTTGAGAGATACAGGGGTGTAGATTCACAGCCCCACTCGTCTTGCCTATTTGGCCTGTACAGATGACAGATGGGGCTTGGAAAATTACAGTGGATCATCCTAACATTAACTAGTGGTGTACCAAATATGGTTTCGTTGCTTGAACAAAGTAATACATCTCCTGGTACATGGTATACACCTACTAACAATTGCTTTTTCCTCCATATCTGTCAATAAGGAACCACAAGAAGTTTGCTTAAGCTGTCAAGGCCAACAATACACTTTCAATGCCCCATCTCAGAAGTATAGCAACTCTCCCGCCCTTTATCATAATTTACTTTGCAGAGATCTTGACTGCCTCTCCCTTTAACAAGACACCACTCTGGCACCTTTACATTGATAACATTAGGCTGATCGAACTTAGTGAGTAAGAAATAGCAACTACTTTAGATCTGAAGAAATTTGTATGTCTGAAGGTGGGAAATAAATCCAATAAAAATTTGGGACCTTTTATCTCAATGAAACTTCTAGGGTTCAACTTGCATGGGGCATATCAAGATATCCCTTCTAAGGTAAAGAATAATTTGTTGCTCTGGCCCCTCCTATGACCAAAAATGAGGCACAATGGCTAGTGGGCCTCTTTGGATTGTAAAGGCAACATACTGCTCATGTGGGTCATGTACTACAGCCTATTTACTGAGTGACCTAAAAGGGTGCTAGTTTTGAGTGAGATCCCAAACAAAAGAAAGCTCTGCAATGGGTCCTGATTGTTGTGCAAGCTGGTGTGCTACTTGGTCCATATGATCCAGCAGGTCTAATGGTGCTTGAATTGTCAGTGGCAGACAGAGATGCTATCTGGAGCCCTTGGCAGGCCCCTATAGATAAATCATAGCACAGGTCCTCAGAATTTTGGAAATGACACTTGCCAGCTCCTGTAGAGAAGTACTCTCCTTTAGAGAAACCACTCTTAGCTTACTATTGGGATTTAGTAAGATTGACTGCTTAACCACTGGCTACCAAGCAAGCATGTGACCTGAACTGCCCATTATGAACTGGGTGTTGTCTGATCCACCAAGCCATAAAGATGGGTAAGCAAAATAGTACTCCATCATCAAATGAAGTGTATATATAAGACTGGGCCTGAGCAGGCCCTGAAGGCACAGTAAGTTACATAAAGAGTGACTCAAATGTCCACGGTTTCCTCTTCTTGCTACACTACCTTCTCTTTCCTAACCTGCACCTATGTCATCACAGGGAGTTCCCTTCAACCAGTTAACACAGGAAGAGAAGACTCAAGCATGGTTTATAAATGGCTTTACACAGTACCTAAACGCCACAGGAAAGCAGACAACTATGGAACTACAGCCCCTTTCGGAAACAATTCTGAAGGACAACGGTGAAGTGAAATCCTTGCTGTGGTGCATTTGGAAAATGCACCTTACTGTTTCACTTTGCCTGAAAGGATAAACAGCAATACATGCAATTATATACCAATTCATGAGCTGTGACCAAAGCTTGGCTTATGGCCAAGGACGTAGAAGGAACATGACTGGAAAATTAGTAAGAAATATGGGGAAGAGATATAGGATAGACTTCTCCGAAGAGGCAAAAAAAAAAAAAAAGTGTCCCATTGGATATTCACCAAAGGGAGTCTTTGGAAGAGGATTTTTATAATCAAGTGGATAGGAAAAACCATTCTGTGGACACTAGTCTGCCTTTTTGCCAAACACCCCTGTCATCACCCAGTGGGTTCATGAACAAGGTGGCCAAGATGGCAGGGATGGATGTTATGCATGTGTTCAGCAATATGGACCTCCACTCACCAAAGCCTACCTGGCTATGACCACCACTGTGTGCCTGCTATGCCAGCAGCTGAGACCAGCTGCTGATGAGTTCCTGATATAGCACCATTTCTCCCGGATGGACAGCCAGCTATCTGGTGACAGACTGATTACAACAGACTGCTTCCACTATGGAAGAGGCAATATTTTGTTCTTACTGGAATAGAAACTTAACTCTGGATATGGATCTGCCTTCCCTGAATACAATGCATTTCTGTCAAACTACCATTTGTGGACTCATAGAACACCTTATCCACCATTGTGGTGTTCTACACAGCATTGCTTCAAACAAGAAACTCATTTCACAGCAAATAAAGTGTAACAATGGACTCCTGCTCATGAAATTCACTAGTCTTAACATGTTCTCTACTAATCTGAAGTAGCTGGCTTGACAAAAGAATGGAATGGCCTTTTGAAGACTAACTTACAGTAGCAGCTAGGTGGCAATACCTTGCAGGACTTAGGCAAGGCACTCCAGAAAGCTGTATATGCTCTGAGTCAGCATCCAATATATGACAAGGGTTCTCCCATAGCCAGGACTCAAGGGTCCAGAAATCAAGGTTTAAAAGTCAAAGTTGTACCACTTACTACTCCCTCCAGGGACCCACTAGCAAAATTTTTGCTTCTTTTCCTGCAACCTTATGCTCTACTGGCACAGAGGTCTTAGTTATAGAGGGAAGAATGATTCCAATGGGGGACATGGCAATGACTGTATTGAATTGGAAGTTAAGACTCCAGCCCAGCCACTTTGGGCACCTCAAGCCTCTGGATCAACAGGCAAAAAAAGGCATTATGATGCTGGCTGGAGTGACTGATACTGACTATCAAGGAGAAATTGGCCTACTGTTCCACAGAGGTAAGGAAGAGTAAGCCTAAAATATAGGAGATCTCTTCTTAGCATTACCATGTCCTGTGATTAAGATCAATGGACAATTACAAGCTAACTTAGGTAGGACTACTAATGGCCTGGACCCTTTAAGAATGAAGGTTTGGGTCAACCCAACAAGTCAAGAACCAAAAGTGAAATGCTTATTAAAGGCAGAGGGAATACAGAATGAGTTGGAAGAAGGTAATAATAAATACCAGCTATAACCACATGACGAGTTACAGAAATTAAGATTAATTGTCATGAGTATCTCCTCCTCGTTTTGATACGAAATGTGTTTTTATATATGTGTGTATATATACATAAACATATATGTATATGCTATATTTACATACACAGTCTGTTTCCTTCTGGCTCTTTTCCTTTATCATGTAACCTAGACGTACTGATTTTATATCATAGTATTTAAGTGTTAATGTTACATCGCAGTATTTAATTTATAGTGTAGCAAGAACAGGAAACACCACTCAAGGATATTACCTCCTATTCTGGGGAAAATGTTAGTGCATTTTTGCTTGTACTGAAGGTATTTGTATTATGTTAGAAGTAATTCTCAACTTGCTACACAGTCTTTATTTGGAGATTAAACATGGTTTGCAAAGTTGTGTATACATGCTGAGTTGATCTGTGATGCTTAATTTTATGTATCAACTTGACTGGGCCATAGGGTGCCCAGATATTTGGTCCAACATCATTTTGGGTGTGTCTGTGAGGGTATTTTTGGATGAAATTAACATTTGAATGGGTAGACTGAGTAAAGAAGACTGGCCTTCCTAATACTAATGGTTATTATCAGAACCTGTGAAGTTCTGAATAGAAGAAAAAGGCAGACCTTCCAGTAAGTAAGAAGGAACTCTGCCAGCCCAGCTGTCTTAAGCTGGGACATAGGTCTTTTCCTAAAACTCCTTGGGTGTTAAACTTGTCTGCTTTCAGACTGACACTTTCTACTGACTCTCCTGGTTCTTAGGTCTTTGGACTCAGACTGGAACTTCACCATCAGCTCTTCTGGGTTTCTAGCTTCCTTAACTGAAGATCTTGGGATTTCTTAGCCTCCATAATCACATGAGACAACTCTTTGTAATACAATCTCACCATCCTCCTCTGCTTCATTCTCTCTATACAGCTGACCCTTGAATAAAGGGTTAGGGGTACCAACTCCACCTCCAGACCCACACAGTCGAAAATCTGGGTATAATTTTTGATTCCCCAAAAACTTAACTACTAATAGCCTATGCTGATGGGAAGCCTTACCAGTGACATAAACTGTAGATTAACATGTATTTTGTGTGTTATATGTATTATATACTGTATTAGCTAGAAGAAAGAAAATATTAAGAAAATCATGGGAAAATACATTTATAGTACTGTACTGTGTCAAAAAAATCAGTGTATAAGTGACCTCATGTTGTTCAAATTCATGTTGTTCAAGGGTCAAGTGCATACATACACTCTTATTGGTTGCTTCTCTGTAAAACATTAACATACTCTTCACTGAACTCACACCAACTAGACAAAACCTACAAATGTCACCTCCACTATGAACTCTTTCCTAATATCCTAAGCTTGGTTACATGCCTCTCTTTTGTGCTTCCATAATGTTCCCATAATGCTTAATCATATATTTCTTAATTATTGATCTGTACACCTTCTCTATGGAAATATAAACTCCTTGATAACAATAACATAACTGGGGCATCCTGGTGGCTCAGTCGATTAAGCATCTGACTCTTGATTTCAGGTCCAGTTCATGACTTCAAGCCCACTTCTCACTTGCAAGCAAGCTATCAAAAGACCTTTACTACTTGCAATTACTACCTATATAAATCAGGATTATCTCCAAAAGAAATAAATGGATGTTGAGACAACAACTTTCAATGGCCCCCAATTTTGAAATTCTGTATTCAGTAAAATAGCTTCATGGTTCTGTTTAATGGCTTATATTTTATTTTAGCTTCAAAATACATTTATACTCATAAAATGACACTATTTTATATACTGGATTTATGTTTAAGTTCTGATTTTAAAAAGAGAGTTGTGGTGCCACGAAGGTTTGAAAACTCCCAGTATAACAGTTTTCTAGCTGGACAGCCCTAATTTTATTTATTTATTTATTTATTTATTTATTTATTTTATTTTATTTTTGGGACAGAGAGAGACAGAGCATGAACGGGGGAGGGACAGAGAGAGAGGGAGACACAGAATCGGAAACAGGCTCCAGGCTCCGAGCCATCAGCCCAGAGCCCGATGCGGGGCTCGAACTCACGGACCGTGAGATCGTGACCTGGCTGAAGTCGGACGCTTAACCGACTGCGCCACCCAGGCGCCCCGCGGACAGCCCTAATTTTAAAAACTCTTTCTGTCACTTAACAGTTGGGTTTTTAGGCAAGCTAGTTAATCTCCTGGAGCCTCTGTTTTCTCCCTTGTCTAATCCAGACAGTATTAGCAACTACTGTGGCACATAATAAGGACAGTAAAATAACATGCTTATAACATTTAATATGGTTCCTGGCACATAAGCATTTAATATCTGACTGATTAATCTCACTAATATCTCATCATCAGCAATGATGAGAAAATGAAGTCCTGGAAAGAAGATAAGGGACTGCAGGCCTGTATATATATTTTGAAAAAGCAGCTTGAGGATTCTGAATTCTAGATGTTATAACAACTATGAATTTAAGTGTCAAAATATCTCAAATTAAAACAAATGGCAGAATATATGAATCATAAATACTACACTAACTGGAAACAGTAACTCAGGGATATGAAAAAACAGGGTCTAAAAATTTCATGACCTTTGTCACCATCACCATCAAACCCATTGTTAAGCATGTCTACATGGGTATTTCCCATTAAAACTTAAGGCATATTATTAATATAGATACTAGGAAGAATCCTTCATTTTTGAGGGAGCATTCAATTAATGTTCGGCTAAATTTAACACTTCATTTCTTGACTTAAATTTTTATTTAAAAATGTATTAATGGGATGCCTGGGTGGCTCAGTTGGTTAAGCGTGAACTTCAGCTCAGGTCATGATCTCGGGATTCGTGAGTTCAAGCCTCACATGGGGCTCTGTGCTGACAGCTCAGAGCCTGGAGCCTGCTTCGGATTCTGTGTCTCCCTCCCTCTCTGCCCCTCCCCCACTTGCACTCTGTCTCTCTCTCTCAAAAATAAATAAACATTAAAAAAATTTTTTTAATGTATTAATTAGGTTCAGTTACTGAAACTTCCATGGAATAATGGGAGAAATAGCATATGATACAATTTATCAAATACCATGTGGCAAACTGAACATGAAAATAAAAAAAAAATTAAAAAAACAAAAACAAAAACCAGATACCTGCTTAGAAAGCACTTTCATATGCCCTACACTTCCCCGGCAGTATGCTTCAAGGATGACACCAAACTGTACTGAGACAGCAGGAATATGCACTTCTGACCTACAAATAAGTTAATAATATTAAGATAATTTGCTTATAAAACACTTCAGATCACCAAATAAAAATACTGACTTCATATTATGAAATAAATGTATGATGCCAATCAAAACACAGAAGAATACATCATCTTGTCCACAAATAGTGGGATGGGCAACTTCCCAATTCTTTAAACACCACAGATCAAAAACATGTGTGATTATATAATTAATTTTTTATTCCAAAAATCCAAAATTTTCACATCTCACCTTGTTTGCTTTCTGTAGTTGAAACAGAACGTTGCCAATTAAGACAATAAAGTGAAATGCAAAGATCTGATTCACATCACACAAGTGACTAATCCCTCAATTAGCTTCAATTCAATTTTTTCTCACTTAAAGAATGGTGTACCCATTTGAAAAAGGAAGGAACAACATATTCTGTTACTCCCTGAAGGGCTTAAAAATAGGAAGGTTGAACTGGATGAAAAAGATGACAAGTTAAAAATAAAAAAGGAAAAACCTCTATGAGTAATAAAGGAAATCAAGATTCAGAAATGTAGCTTCCAAAATCATTATCAAAATAATATAGAGCTCATTTTCCTTAAAAAGTTTAGCTAAAATGGGGGAAAGTCCTATTTTTATGACAGTCATTAGTTTCAGTATTCTCAAGTCCAGATGAAAAAAACAAAAATGTCTGAGGACAGAGTCAGAAATCAGGAACCAACAATTTTCCTAGGAAAAAAGGACTTCATTTATCCTTTCTGATTTTACTCCTATATCAACTTGGCGAAATAAGGTTCACATATTTCTAAAATTGACCTAATAAAGAAGCTGAAAATAATGTTGCTCTTGTTATAGGAAAACTTTAAAATCTTTATCTATTGGTAGCAATGATATTACTACCCAAAGCCTTTCCGAAGGAGTAAGTGTGGTTTTAGCCCAAGAATATTAACAAAGTAAGTGCACTTTACTAGAAAATAGCAATACATTAATTTTTAGTTTCAGTTAAAAATCAAGGAAGCTTGGTGGGACACTTATCTGAATTACTTTGCCAAATCCTGAAAATTAAGAGTTGGGTATCAAGAAATAGAAGACACCAAGAAGAGTATGGATGTTATAAATGGCTCAGAAACAAGTAAACCAGCCAACTATTACAGTAAATGTCCCGTATTATGCTGATTTATATTTACAAAAGCACCAGGTAGACTCAAATCTAAAAATATAAAAGACTTACCTAAGGTGCCAAAATAGAAACTGCCCTATCCTGCGGTTAGCAAGTGCTCTTTCTAATAGGAATCTAGAGAGGGCACAATCAAGAAAAGGCTCGTATTTCAAAACTTGCACCAGTTGTAAAAGATATTGAGAGAGTTCTTCATCACTAAAAGAAACAAAAGACAAAATAAGTCACTCAACAACCAATGCCAGAAAGAGATCCCATCCCATCAAACTATCAAACACTAACTTACTGAAACGCAATGGTTCTTTTGGGTCAGGCTTGTTATGTACGCTTACATTCACTGTCCCACTATTAAAATAACACAAGAGGGATGGCCTGAGTGGCTAAGTCAGTTAAGCATTCAACATCAGCTCAGAGTTACAATAAAATCGGGTACTTTAATACTGATTTCTGATCATGCAGGAAAAGTTATATACTCAGTCAACACATTTGTTTGTTTGTTTGTTTCTATTTTGAGAGAGACAGTGCAAGTGGGGTAGGGGCAGAGAGAGATGGAGAGAGAGAATCCCAAGTAGGCTCTACACTGTTAGCACAGAGCCTGACACGGGGATTGCACTCACAAACTAAGATCATGACCTGAGCCAAGACCAAGAAAGAGTTGGAGGCTTAACTGACTGAGCCACCCAGGTATCCCAGGCAACCAGTTTTTTTAAATAAAAAAATTCCATCAGTACTTTTTAGTAATTTATTTTCCTTTCTAATCATTAGGGTTAATTCCTTTTCCCAGATTATCAGTGTGTTAAAATATTAACTTTAAATAATTTAAAGGATAAGGAAATGAGTGTAACTGAGAATTGATTCACTGAATTAATAGAACATAATATTGTAATTAAATGAGCTGAATTAATTAAGGTTAAGAAGTTCTCTATTTTGTGTCCATTTCTAAATCATACACTTATAAACACACTCTTATCAGAGGCAATTCCAGTGGTCAGGTAAGATGAATTCCAAGTCCTCTACTTACTAACTATAGTCTTGGGCAATAAATGGTTAGGATAGTAGTCTAATGCAGATCTGGGACTGAAACCCAGTGCACTATATTAAAAAAAACCTCATTAGCCAAAAATTTATCATAGGAAAATGCATCAGAAATACCAATATAGAACATGGAGATCACAGCAATCTCTTCCTGTATATCAGTTTATTTAAGAGAAACACCTGGGGGGCTCCTGGAGGGCTCAGTTGGTTAAGCATCCAACTTTGGCTCAGGTCATGATCTCATGGTTTGTGAGTTCCAAGCCCCACATTGGGCTCTGTGCTGACAGCTCAGAGCCTGGAGCCTCCTTCGGATTCTGTGTCTCCCTCTCTTTCTGCCCCTCCCCAACTCGCACTCTCTCTCTCTCTCAAAAATAAGTAAACATAAAAAAAGAAAAGAGAAGAAAAGAGAAGAAAAGAGAAGAAAAGAAAAGAAAAGAAAAGAAAAGAAAAGAAAAGAAAAAAAAAGAAAAGACAAGGAAACACCTGGCTCAGTATAAAGGGAGCCAGGTAGCCCCTTTCCCTCAGATCTCCAATGCAAACTTAGGAAGATGAGACTAAAGCCCAACTTGCAGCCTCATTTTTTAAAACTATTCACCAATCTTAAGTTTATTGTAAAATCTGTGCCTTTTATAAAACCTACAAAAGGGAGGTGCCTGGATGACTCAGTCAGTTGAATGTCAGACTCTTGATTTCAGCTCAGGTCACAATCCCAGGATCATGGGATCAAGCCTTGCATCAGGCTCCACGCTGAGTATGGAGCCTGCTTAAGAGTCTCTCTTTCTCCCTCTGTGCCCCCACCCCCTTAGTCACCTATCGCCCGTGTGTGGGCACTCTCTCTCAAAAAACAAAAACAGGGGCACCTGGGTGGCTCAGTCGGTTAAGCGGCCGACTTCAGCTCAGGTCATGATCTCGCGGTCCATGGGTTCGAGCCCCACGTCAGGCTCTGTGCTGACAGCTCAGAGCCTGGAGCCTGTTTCAGATTCTGTGTCTCCCTCTCTCTGACCTTTCCCCGTTCATGCTCTGTCTCTCTCTGTCTCAAAAATAAACATTAAAAAAAAACAAAAAACCAACCAACCTATAAATGGTGTAAAAGATAGAAAGGAAGTACGGAAATTGGGAAGGCTTCCTCTTTCCTTATACTTCTAACTTCACTCCCTTAAAATAACAACTATTGAAAAGTTTGTGTAATTTCTTTTGGATATCATGTGGCTTGAAACATATATGACTTTTAAAAAGAAGAAAAAGTGTAACAGTATCCATAATTTTCTCAGAACTTCTATTTTTTCAAATAGCCATACAGTATAAACCTCATTTTTGAAACGAGAAATGGATAAACTTGAAAATGCCCATCGTCTGAGATGGTCTCAATAATGACATTTCTTCAAATAAATCTAATAGATTTTCATACATGTACTAGCCAAACGGGACTGTACAAACATGTTCACTGAAGCACTGGGGAACAAGGAAGTCTGGGGAAAACAAAATGCTTCAATAGGGAAATGCGGCAAATAAGATATATCCCTATGATAGAATATTACACAGTAGTGAAAGAAAAAGACTGTATTTATATGTAATGGTAAAGAATGACCTCAAAAACCCAACAATGAATTTTTTAAAATCAAGATTTAAAATAATACATATGGCAAAACATATTGGTGTAATTTTGTAATGTACAATATTATTCTACATATTTTTATAGATATAAAAATGCAGCATCAACAGAAAAATGTGGTATAAAAGGATACAGACCAAATTCATAATCATGGTTGTCTTTGGGAAGTGAAAGTAATCAGGACTAGGTAACAAAACTATGAGGATTTCACCTTTAGCTGTAATGTTATTTGCTTAAAAGTATAAAATTTTTTAAAAAGCCAAAATATTAACACTTCTTAATTCTGAGTGGTGGACAGAAAAGAGTTAACATAGCAGCAGGCCTGACTGCTATCCTTTTAGAAAGGCTGTTAACTACACCGGCCTTTTGGCTGGCATCTGGAAACATAGCTTTTAGAAGGCTTCCCACCACCTAACAGATAAGAATGGCTTTGTGTGTGTACACTGTTCTTACCCAACGGTTGATGCCCCAACACCCATTTTCCTTCTAGGAGTCTAGGATTTTGCTTTTGTGTTTGGCAGAGGGTGTTTATGTGACCAGCCCCCAATAAAAACCCTGGCCACCAAGTCTCTAACAAGCCCCCCTGGTAGACAATATTTCAGACACGTTGTCACAACTCACTGCTGGGAAGAATTAAGTATATTCACTGAGACTCCACTGATAAAGAACTCTTAGAAGCTTCTGATGGTTTCCTCCAGACTTTGCTCCATGAATCTTTTTCCTTTGCCAATTCTACATTGTCTCCTTCCGTCTCATAAATCAGAGCCAAAAGTATGAGTATGCGCTGCGTCCTGTAAGTCCTAATGAATTGTGGAAACCAAGGGTGATCTTGGGGACCTTCTGACCCAGTATGTTTTTGGGTTTTCTTTTATAATATAGGCTAAACATGAAAGACAAAGGAGTCTTTGAGAGAGAGGGAGGTAGAGAAGGGAATAGGGAAGAACAGATGAAAAATATGCTTTAAACTGAGTAATTCCTAGCTCTTTCCTTTCTTATGAGACATTCAACATACATCACCTTCACTATCTACACCCAAGTTATTCCTTTCCTCAAAGAAAGCCACCTGTAGTATACCTCATCTGTCGCAGGCAGCCCACAGCATATTCTCGCACGTACTGATCTGGATAGTTGAAATCTAGAAGCTCCAAGGCCTCCCGGGGGGGCAGTTTAGGCCAAATCTGAAGTAGGGCTTGAAGCTGTTGAAAAATTGAAACTGGTTCAGAAATTATAGGGGGGGAAATAATCTATTTTTCCTTGGCACACAGGAGCAGAGATGGGTCAAAAGAAAGAAAAAGCATACTTACAATTACATAGGACTCAAAAATCCACTGCTGTTTACATAAATTAATAATGTCTTTACTGAAATACTCTATAGATAAACAAGTAATAGAATGATACATTGAATATGCGATTCTACAATCATTAGCCATTAAATAATTTTGTAATTTTGTAAAGGAAAGAGAGAGAAAGAAATGATCAAGGAATAAAGGTAGGAGAGTCTGGGTGGCTCAGTCAGTTAAGCATCAGACTCTTGATTTAAAGTTAGGTTATGATCTCACAGTTGGTGAGAGTGAATCCTGCTTCGGGACCTGTGCTGATAGTGTGGAGCCTAATTGAGATCTTCTTTCTCCTCCCTCTCTGCCCCTCCCCTGCTCATTTGCATGCACAGGCAAGTACACACTCCTGTACTCACTCTCTCTCTCTCTCTCTCTCTCTCTCTCTCTCTCTCTCAAAAATAAACATTTAAACATTTAAATCTAAAAGCGGGGGAGGCGAAGTGAGAGAGAGAGACACAGAATCTAAAGCAGGCTCCAGGCTCTGAGCTGTCAGCACAGAGCCCAATGCAGGGCTTGAACTCACGAACCATGAGTTCATGACCTGAGCTGAAGTCGGAGGCTTAACTGACTGAGCCACCCAGGCGTCCCTAAGTAAACATTTTTTTAAAAAACTGATAATTATGATTCGTGGTCCTTCAAAGCTCACCCCTGTTGGACAAAAATCTTATTACTTAATATTTGATAGATTTCAATGGGTTTTCTTGAGTTTCCAAAGAATACACACAAAATGTATGCAAGATTAGAGCTACAAAAACATGGCAAACAGATGGAAATGACCAGAGGACTTCTCTCACTTGACTGCTCAATCTCAGTCATATTGCAAGAGGTAGCCAGTGAGTATCTGCCAGCTAGCCGCCTTGTCATTTGTCATTTGACCTTGTGCATGAAACTTGGACTTTTGAGAACTAAACATAGTTTTTAGTGTATTATTATTATTTTTTTTTATTTAACTTTATACTTTATTTTTTAAAATTTACATCCCAATTAGTTAGTATACAGTGAAGCAGTGATTTCAGTAGATTCCTTAATGCCCCTTACCCACTTAGCCCATCCCCCCTCCCACAACCCCTCCAGCAACCCTCAGTTTGTTCTTCATATTTATGAGTCTCTTTTGTTTTGTCCCCCTCCCTGTTTTCATATTATTTTTGTTTCCCCTCCCTTATGTTCATCTGTTTTGTCTCTTAAACTCCTCATATGAGTGAAGTCATATGATTTTTGTCTTTCTCTAATTTCACTTAGCATAATACCCTCCAGTTCCATGCACATAGTTGCAAATGGCAAGATTTCATTCTTTTTGATTGCTGAGTAATACTCCATTGTATATATATACACCACATCGTCTTTATCCATTCATTCATCAATGGACATCTGGGCTCTTTCCATACTTTGGCTAATGTTGATAGTGCTGCTATAAACATGGGGGTGCATGTGTCCCTTCGAAACAGCACACCTGTATCCCTTGGATAAATGCCTAGTAGTGCAATTGCTGAGTTGTAGGGTAGTTCTAATTAGTTTATTATTTTAATTCTACTAATTATTCAACTGCTCTCATTAACTATGTCAAGTGCCCAAAATAGGTCAATAATATTTGAATGAATACCTAGCCGCTAAGTTAAAAGGTATTTTCTCAGATCAAGCAAATTTAACCTCATTAAAGATACTTTTTAAATTAATTTTTCTGGGGTGCATGGGTGACTGAGTCCGTTGAGCATCCAACTCTTGATTTCAGCTCAGGTCATGATCTCACAGTTCCTGAGATAGAGCCCTGTGATGGGCTCTGCGCTGACAGCACAGAGACTGCTTGAGATTCTCTCTCTTCCTCTCTCTGTCCTACCGCCTCTCAAAATAAATAAACTTTAAAAAAATTAACTTAATTTTTCTATTATTTTACATTTACAGAAAAAAATAACACTTCTGAATTATGGGGACAGGGCTATTAGAGAAAAAATGTCTAAAAATGCTCCTAACAAGTGTAATAATGAAAAAAGGTTTGACACATACTGGTTTAAAGATATGAAACACCTACCTCAGACCACTTTTTATCACTGATGAGACCACCCTCCCCACTTTGCCCGAAGTTCTAATAGACCAACAGTCCTCATTATGGAAAGAGGAGTCAAGAGGGACCATTTCCTGAGGGTCTGAAACAGTAGTTAAAAAAAACTAGCATCCCCAGTTAACACATGGACTACAACACTACACACAAAAACAATACAGGGCAGATAACATTCTGTAATACTAGATGGTTAAACTATGCTGGGAATTAAAAAGAGCACTACTATTGGAAAGAAGTTACCTTTGGTAAGATTACTTACAATTATTAAAGAATTGATTATATAAATGTAAACTAAAAAAATTTGCAAAACTCACTACTTTTGTTTGAGGAAAGCTATGAGAGTGAATAGGGAAAATCTGACTCAGACATATAAATAATGAAAGCAGTACCAATTAACTACCAGCCTTTTGCAAAGACTATCGAAACCCCTTCCACAATATGTCAACAGAATATTTTCCTGTGGATTAATGGAAGGCTACTCTTTTTTAAATCTTGGGGCAGTAGAGAAGCTGCTCTTCTACAGAATTTTCACCCACAGCTTTTGCCTTTAGTATTTATTGGAATACAAACTTTGCACCAGGCTCTGGCTCTCTACTTCTTAAGACAGTCAATTTATTAAAAATTCAGTTTGTATATTTTTTGCACTCATTCACTGTAACTGGCAATGGGACAAAGTTGTGAAAGCAAGCATGTTACTTTTTTTTTTTTTAACTTTTTTAACGTTTATTTATTATTGAGAGACGGAGAGAGACAAAGCATGAGCATGGGAGGGACAGAGAGATGGGGAAACATAGAATCCGAAGCAGGTTCCAGGCTCTGAGCTGAAAGCACAGAGCCCGACGTGGGGCTCAAACTCACAAACCGAAAGATCATGACCTGAGCGGAAGTCGGACACTGAGCCACCCAGGAGCCCCGAGCACATTACTATTTATTCCATCAACTTTTTTTCTCAAAACTACTAAAAAAGAGGATTAGGATTGGCTTTCTTCTATTGAAATGGAGGACATTAGGTTATATCTGAAAACAATGCTTTAGATTACCTCATGGAAATGAGACAAGTATGCTAAATTCCCAAAAGTAAAAAAAATTTCTGTCCCCAGGGTTCAAATAAAGAAATATTATGCATAAACTGGCTCATTCCATTTTCTGACAGTTGACCTAAGAAACCTCTCTCTCAGATATCCTTAAGAGTACAGCCAAAAATTTCTTCTATTTTAATGCTATACAAAATAATAATATGATGGATTTCTTGGATAAGCAGTTAGAACTGAACACTAATGGATACATTAGAAGCAGACAAATGTGTTAAATAAAAAATGCTTATATCTTATGTTCCACCGTTACAGGGGTTTCATAGAAAACTAACCTTGAATGTAAATAAGTAAGTAGTCAGAAGATAACTATGTCAAAACAATCAAAACCTATCTAAATGACAAAAATAGTTCCTTTTCAGAGTAAACAATGTTCATATGGTCTAACTGTATAAACAGTTTAAATGAGGTACATTATAATACGATTAGGTAACATGATTCAAAAAATTGTTAAATACTAGAAATAAACTCAAGAGAAGTCCTTTCTAAACTCTAAACTTAGAGAAGTAAAATAATAAAATAAAATAAAATAAATTTTAAATATATATGATTAAAATAAATATGCATTTCTTGAAAATCTTTAAAAGTCATTTTATGGGGCACCTGGGTAGCTCAGTCTGTTAGGCATCGACATCAGCTCAGGTCATGATTCTCACAGCTCATGAGTTTGAGCCCCACATCAGGCTCTGACCTGACACCTCAGCCTGCTCAGACTCTGTGTCCCTCTCTCACTCTGCCCCTCCCCCACTCATTCTCGCTCTCTTGCTCTCTCAAGAACGTTAAAAAAATTTTTTTTAAGTCATTATAGATTTTACACCTGAAACGAATATAACGCTAATATAACTAGAATTAAAAAAATTTTTTTAAGTTGCTATAGATTTACTAAGACCAGAAAACTTTTAAAAAGATCAGTTGAATTCAAACAAGTAAGGTAAACAAATTTGGTTATTTTAAACATACCAAATGTATTCATTCTGATTAAAAAACCATTTCAAGGATCTTTCTATAGAACACTGATAACCACTGCATTTAATAAATGACAGTGCTTTTTCCAGCGTTCTGAAAATTAAATCAAGAAACTAAAATTTGTTTGGCTCTTTGGAACAATTTTTTTCCTTTCTTTATTCTGCCTCAAGGCAAACATTCATCAATACTGCCCAAAAGTGATCTAAAAGGTTTATGCTCTAAAACATCAGCTTCTAGAAAGAGGTAATTTTCAACAATACATGTTCATTTTAGAACAGTCACTGCAAAAATTAAAGTCATTTTAATATTAAAACATTGGAGCTCATTGAATGAAACCGTTAGAAATAATCCAGAACCTACTTACTACGTGCAGGTAGTAATTACAATGATTACACCAAAAGCAATGTTTTAATTGTTCTTAGTGAAAGATATAGAAAACCTACCTAAAATCTGGAATTTTAAAATCTTAAACTTTCTAGTCTATCATTTAGAGTATATGTAAAGGTTTAAAACATGAAAATTTCTCCTATGGAAAATTATCCAATCTATGGAGATATACCTATGTTAGAAAGGACAATGTACATGAAATCAACAAAGTAATATATATTCCCAAAAAGAATTATAAAAATTATCTTTTACTCTTACCTGAGCAACATCTTCAAGTTTATTCCACTTGATCGACAGCAGTAATTTTGGCAGTGACTGTGGGAAATTCTCTCTGCAATCTTGTCGCAAAGTCCAAATAAGATCCATTTCGTTCTCACACAGTTGAGACAAGGGATCCCTGTCCAAGATTTCTTTCAGTACAGCAAGAAACTTTTTTCCACCTCGACTCTAAGAAAGTAAAATACTCATTCATCACATAATTTAATTCTGTGAACAGCACTGGCAAACACTTAGCAAATTTATATACAAGAAATTTATAAACAATTTATGAGCTTTAACATGTAAGATACTAAAAATCGAATTCCTTAAAAAGATTACTAAGGATGGATGCCCTTTTTATATGTTTTATTGATAGAATATTAAATCTGTAAGCTAAGGATGAAGGAAAGAATTATTTTTAAACAGTTCTTACAAAGGGGGGGAAATACGGATTCTTTAAAAGTCCATGTGCAAACACTAGGTGGCAGAATTGCAATTTGGATTAAAAAGTCATTTATTATTTGAACTGAATTTCCTATCTTTCCATTTTAATTTTTAATTTCTATAAACAAATAAAACAACAAAGACAAACCAAACATATGAAGTTTTTAAAAAAGTGTAAGTGTCTTGTTAGCTCAGAGGCATAAAAACCACTGGATTAAGCAATAAATCTTGGATAAAACTAAACATGAAACAAATACAGTTATCCCATTTTCTTTCCCAATCCTTGTAAGAATAAACTAAAATAATGAAGATGGCCCGTGCTATTTTTTGGATCTAGACTCTGAATTATAGTAACATGAAAAAAAAAAAGAGACTCATTTCCCATACTTAAAGAAAAACTTTATCATTTAGGCCAAAATACATTAAAAAAAAAACAAAAAACCTTTCCAGAATAGGAATTTTTAACTGATATTTCATATAAGCATTAAACTAGTTATATTATTTTCTAAAGTAATGAGATTAAAAATAATATATGCACATGTACAAAAGAAAGGGGATTATAATTATCTACACAGACAGAACTGTCTATGTAAAAAATCTGAAAGAATCAACAAAAATATTACCAGAACATAATTAAAGCAAGATTGTAGAACACAGGTTAGTATACAAAAGTAAATTACCTTCCTATATATCAGCAACCTAAGTGCTATTTGAAATTAAAAACCTAATACCACTTACGTTAGCACCCAAAAATATGAAAACTTAGGTATAAAACTAACAAAATATGTACAAAATCTATATGAGGAAAACTACTGAACTCTGGTGAAAGAAATCAAAGAACTAAATAAACAGATATTCCATGTTCATGAATAGTAAGATTCATTACTGTCAGAATGTCAGCTCTTCCCAACGTAATCAACAGATTTAATGCAAACCCAATCAAAATTCTGTAGATGTCAATAAAGCAATTCTAAAGTTATATGGAGAGACAAAAGACCCAGAACAGCCAACACAATAATGAAGAAGCAATAAAGTTGAAGGATTGACACTACCCAACTTAGTAAAAATAAATGTGAAACACAAAACTATAAAACTCCTAGCAGATAATATAAGAGAAAACCTAGATGACCTGGGGTTTGGCAATGGTTTTTTACATATAATACCAAAGGCATGATCCATCAATTAAAGAACCATTAATCTGGATTTCAGTAAATTTAAAATTATCTCCTCTGTGAAAGACACTGTCAAGGGAATGAAGAGAGAAGCTACAGATTGGGAGAAAATACCTGCAAAAAGACTTACCTGATAAAGGACCATTACCCAATTACACAAACAGCTCTTAAAAACTCAACAATTAGAAAATAAACCATCAGACTAAAATATAAGTCCTGAACAGACAGCTCACCAAACAAGGTACAGACGTAACAAGAGCATATAAAACGACGTTTAACATCATATGTCATCAGGGAAAGACAAATTAAACAAATATGAGATAAGACTACACACCTATTAGAATGGCCAAAATCCAGAACACTGACAACATCAAATGCTGTTGAGGATATGGAGCAACTCATATTCACTGCTGGTGGGAATGCAAAACACTGCCAACTGCTTAGAAAGACAGTGTGGCAGTGTCTTACAAAACTAAACATACTCTTACCATACAATCCAGTAATCATGCCCCTTCGTATTTACCAAAAGGAGTTGAAAATTTATGCCCACCAAAAACCCCGCACATGGATGTTTACAGCATCTTTATTCAAAATTGTCAAAATTTAGAAGCAACCAAGATGTCCTTCAGTGGGCGAATGGATAAACTGTAATACATACAGACAACGGAGTATTATTTAACACTAAAAGGAAAAGAGCTTTCATGCCACAAAAAGACATGAAGGACCCTTAAGTACATAGCACTAAGGGAAAGAAGCCAGTTTGAAAAGACTGCATACTCTATGATTCCAACTTACATAACATGTAGAAAAGACCAAACTGTGGAGAGAATAAAAGGATCAGTGGTTGCCAGGGGTAGGGTGGGGAAATGAAGAGGCAAAGCACAGAGGATTCATGGGACAGTAAAAATATTCTGCATAATATGATAGTGATAAAAACATATCACACATTGTCCAAACTCACAAAATATACAACACCAAGAATGAAACCCAAGGTAAACAAACTATGGACTTTGGGTGATTATGATTTGTCAATATAGGTGCATTCTTGGCAACAAATATACCACTTTGGTGAGTGATGTCGCTAATGGGAAAGGGAGATGCATGTGAAGGGATAGGGGTATATGAGAAATCTCTGTACCTTCCTCCTGATTTTGTTGTGACCCTAAAACCGTTCTTTAAAAAAATTATTTTACACACACACACAGAATGTACGATTACAATGGGTTTATATTCAGACCTTCAACCTAAAAATGGTATGCTCTCTTTTACAGGCTTGACAGGGTTTCTCCGAAAAATTATCATGACAAGTCATCAGAATCTGAAAATCAAACTCCTACACTTACTTACACATCTCAAAATGAAACCTGCTGCTGCAAACAACACAGTATAAATTGTTCATGTCAGCGAAACGCAGACTGCTGTTAAATATTGCAAAAAGCTAGCAAACCTACTGTAATTTTGTGAATCAAAATTAGACTCTACAGATCTACTGTAAGTAAATATCCTGAAGACCTATGAGTAAACTAAGAGGGGAAAGCAAGGGGATTGGCTCTATAATTGTACTGTGATTGTTTACCGAGCTATGAAAAGCACAGCACTGAATAAAGCCAAGGTAAAAATAAACAACTACCAGAAATGTGGCAGGAAGCCCAAAGAAAACACAGAATCTTACATTCTTTTGCAAAACCCAAAATAATCAGTAATGAAAACTTACACTGTATAGGGTAAATGGCGATCTTATACACCTGTTCAAATGTTTGAACTAAAGTAAGATAATGGTGGAAAGCAACTAACACTAACATTCATATTCTCTTTTTCTTTACATGTGGATTTTTCAAAAACCATATACATATTATGATATAACAGTGATTACTGACTAGAATAAATCAAAGCAAATACACTTTGCTATAAGCACATCAAAAAAATGAGTGTGGCTTTCCCCCACTTCCCAATGGGGGGGGATATGGGTATGAGGGGGCATGAAAGGAAGAAGCCATCGCTATAACATAAAGGTTCAAGGAGAAACAAGTGTTGATATAGAAGCCACAGGAAGTTGTCCAGAGATCTAGCTAACATAATTAATGAAGGTGGCTACACTAAACAACAGCTTTTTAATGTGCACGAAACATATTTATATTAGAAGGAAATGCTATTTAAGACTTTCACAGCTACAGAGGAGAAGTCAATGTCTGGCTTCAAAGCTTCAAAGGACAGGCAGACTCTCTTGTTAGGGCTCACACAGCCGGTGACTTTAAGTTGAAGCCAGTGCTAAATGACCATTCCAAAATCGGATGGCCCTTAAGAATTATGCTAAATCTACTCTGCCTGTGCTCTATAATAAATGGAACAACAAAGCCTGATGACAGCACATCTGTTTACAACATGGTTTACTGAATATGTTATGCTCACTGTTGAGACCTACTGGTCAGAAAAAAAGATTCTTTTCAAAACTTTAGTACTGACAATGCACCTGGTCATCTAAGGGTTCTGATGGAGATGTACAATTACACTGATGTTGTTTCATGCCAGCTAACACAATATCCACCCTGCAATCCATAGATTAAGGAGTAATTTCAACTTTCAAGCCTTATTATCTAAGAAATACATTTTGTGAGGTCAAAGTTGCCACAGTGATTCCTCTGATGGATGTGGACAAAGTAAATTGAAAACATTCTGGAAAGGATTCACCATTCTAGATGCCATTAAGAACATTCATCATTCATGAAAGAGGTCAAAATATCAACATTAACAAGGAGTTTGGAAGAAGTTGATTCCAACCATCATGGATGACTTTGAGTGTTTCAAGACTTCAGGGGAGGAAGTAACTGCAGATGTGGTAAAAACAGCAAGAGAACCAGAAGTGAAGCCTGAATATGTGACAGACATGATGCAATCTCATGATAAAACGTGAACAGATGAGGACTTGTTTCTTATGGATCAGCAAAGAAAGTGTTAGGTTTATTCATTTTTGAGGCGGGGGGGGGGGAGGGGGCAGCGAGAGGGGGAGACACAGAATCCGAAGCAGGCTGGAGGCTATGAGCCGTGAGCACAGAGCCCGACGCGGGGCTCAGACTCACGACTGTGAGATCATGACCTGAGCCAAAGTCGGATGCTTAGCCAACCAAACCACCCAGGTGCCCCAAAGAAAGTGGTTTCTTGAGATAGAATCTACCACTGGTAAAGATGCTGTGAAGTCTGTTGAAATGACAGCAAAGGATTTAGAATATGACATAAACTTAGTTGATAAAGCAGCAACAGGGATTGAAAGGATGGACTCTAATTTTGAAACAAGTTCTACTGTGGGTAAAATGCTATTAAGCAGATTGCATGCTGCAGAGAAATCGTTCCTAAAAGGAAGAAGAGTCAATTAATGCAGCAAACTTCATTGTGGTCTTATTTTAAGAACTGCCACAGTTACCCCCACCTTCAGCAACTTCCACCCTGATCAGTCAGAAGTCATCAACATCAAGGCAAGAACTTCCACCACCAAACAGATTACAACTTGCTGAAAGCTCAGGTAATGATTAGCACTTTTTAACAAAAAGTGTTTTTAAATTAAGGTATGTACATTGTGTTTTAGGTGTAATGCTGTAGCACATGTAAGATTACAGTACAGTGTAAACATAACTTTTATATGCAGTAGGAAGCCAAAAAATTCATGACTCACTTTATTGTGATATTCCCTTTATTGCAGTGGTCTGGAACAGAACCCATAGTATCCCCAAGGTCTGCCCATAATTGCATGGCAAGCTGATAAGCGTATACTTGCGCTTCTTTTGTGTCATTAAAAAGAAGTGCTCTCAAAGTATTTATGGTAGTAGATGACTTGTACTGCAGGACTACGGATATTTTTGAAAACTCTTAATGGCAAAGCAGAAGACACCCTGAGCCAGACATTTCTCCAACTAGCCAACATTAAATAGAGCTTTGATTCTGTGTAAATGAAAAAAACATACACTCTCTCCATTTTGTCTTCTGGCCTCTATATAATTAACCATTCTATGTAGAATGGCCTTATACTGAAGACACATAAAAACTGTAAACAGACAACATGGTAAGAGAACATTAGGTCAGACTCAGCAAAGTCTTAAATGATCTTAAGAGTAAAAAAATTAAACTAAAAAGTACAGGTGGTAGAAAAATTGCATATGGTGTAAACTAAACAAAGTAATCTACTTTGTAGTTTTTGGGTACAAACAATAGGTATGTGTGGGAGAAATTACTGTTTATTCCTCTGTATGCATTCTGCTCTTCATCCTTTATTAACTAGAATCTTTTTCTGGCCAAGCACATGACTGCCCAGCCTACGACTACATTTCCCAGCCTCACTTGTGGTTAGGTATGGCCATGTGAGGAAGTCCTGATTAATGAGATGTGAGCAGCAATGAGGCATATAAATGATATCTTCAAAAAGAATGGGTACGGCCTCTACTCTTGCTTTCCCTATTCCTTGCTGGCTGCACCATAATACACAAGAAACTGAAGCACCAGTATTAAACTTGAGACAGAAAGTACACACTAACATGACAGAGCACCAAGATGGAAGAAACTGGCTCCCCAGCACTGTAAATCCTGGCCTGATTATATATGCTGTTACATGAGATAAATAAAATTACAGTCTCTTCATTCAACTGAATACTATTCAAAAAGACAGTATTGTCAATCTATGAGGTGGCATAACATCCCTTAAAGACTAGCTGCTGGGGGTGCTTGGCTGGTTCAGTCAGTAGTGCATGCAACTCGTGATCTCACACTGGTGAGTTCAAGCCCTATGTTGAGCATGGAGCCTATATATATATATATATATATATATATATATATATATATATATACTATATGTATATATGTGTGTGTATATATATACGTATATATACATATATATATGTATGTATATATGTATGTATATATATATGTATGTATATATGTATGTATATATATATATATATACACGTATATATATATACGTGTATATATATACACACACATATATACATATAGTATATACATACAGTATATACAATACAATACAATAAAAAAGACGAGCTGCTAAACCTGTGCTTATATCAGAAAAGGGTTTACCACTGAACACAGACCACCTACAAACAGCTGCCATTCAACAAAAAACATAGTATGTACATACTCACATACATTCTCAGGCTATTCTTCCATAAGAGTATGGTCATCTATAAGCTCATTACCATAAATGAGATGAAAGTAACTAATAAGGAGAAAGGGTCCTTTTAAAACCTTGATACTTACTGATACATTAGCACTGTCACTGCTTGCAATCTCAGCTGCCTTCTCGATTATCTGTTAAAAAAAAAACTTTTAAAATTAAATTTTGGCTCTTATATTTGGAAAATTTTAATTGTAAATGATTATAATTGTACTTAGACTAAAAGAAACAACATATGGTCTGGCATTTCTATGCTTTATAATGTAAACATGAATTTTAAATGCAAAATGGTATTATACAGTGATTCCCAATCTTCGAACTTTTTTTTAAATCTTTTTAGAAAATATTTTTATTTATTTTTGAGAGACAGAATGCGAGCAGGGAGGGGTAGAGACAGAGGGGGACAGAGGATCAAAAGCAGGCTGCACACTGACAGCGGCAAGCCCAATATGGGGCTGGAACTCACCAACCATTAGATCATGACCTGAGCCTAAGCTGGACACTCAACTGACTGAGCCACCCAGGCACCCCCCCCCATCCCAATCTTTAAACTCTTGACAACTGGGTATCAAGGGTATTATTATAAGGGACTGTGACTCCTAGGGTGCACTAGCATTGTCTCTAGACAAAATAAGCAATGGCTTGCATATGCATATGAAAGAATTTTAAATACAGGTAAATATTTTCTGCTTAAGAAAATGCAAAGGTATACAAGAGTTACTAAATAAATAGTAAGTTTTTGTCACTGTTTTTCTGAATTAACGTAACAAAAGTAGAGTAACAAGAGACAGCCGTTTGAATTCATTAAGTTCTAAATGGGCTCTGATTCTTTTTTTTAAGTTTATTTATTTTGAGAGAGAGAGAGAGAGAATGAGGTAGGGGCAGAGAGAAAAAGAGGTAAAATGCCAAGCAGGCTCTGCATTGTCAGCACAGAGCTCAAACCCATGAACTGTGAGATCATGACCTGAGCCAAAATCAAGAGTCTGATGGTTAACCAACTGAGCCACCCAGGTGCCCTTTAAAGAGACTCTGATTCTTGAAAAGACGGGAAAAATCAGTGGTTAAAGAATCTGAAGATTTATATCCTGATACTGAGTTATATAATCCTAAATGAATAATTTAACTGTATCCTCAAATGTAAAGTGCAGTGATAACTCTTATCCTATTTCATAGGGTTGTTATAAAAACAAAATGAGATTACAGTCATTAATCAATAACCATAAAATTGACTTGAAAAGCAAAAGGTACACAAGTGATCACAACAAAAACTATTAAATAAAAAGAACACAGGGAACTTTCACCTTTTCTATCTGTATTAACTGATATTTTAAATGATCGCATATAAATTGTACAATTAAAAAAACCCAATAATTATAAACATATTTATACATATTTAAAGAAAAACCCTCTATCTCAAATTCATCTTCAAAGACAGACTAAGAGATTACAAAAGCAAAAAGTTTAGTGACGTAAGCAATATTTTTTTGTTTTTTAAAAACTGGACCTCTCTTGAAATAGCAGGTGAAAACTATTTAAATTTGCAGAGGATGTTCTATTTGTAAAAATGCTTCAAAATGCACCACATTTTATATATATACAATGGAGTATTACTCGGCAATCAAAAAGAATGTAATCTTGCCATTTGCAACTACGTGGATAGAACTAGAGAGTATTACGCTAAGTGAAATTAGCCAGAGAAAGACAAATATCATATGACTTCACTCATATGAGGACATGAATAGACAAAACAGATGAACATAAGGGAAGGGAAGCACAAATAATATAAAAACAGGGAGGGGGACAAAACAGAAGAGACTCTTAAATATGGAGAACAAACAGAGGGTTACTGGAGGGATTGTGGGAGGGGGGGAAGGGCTAAATGGGTAAGGGCACTAAGGAATCTACTCCTGAAATCATTGTTGCACTATATGCTAACTTGGATGTAAATTTAAAAAATTAATTACTTTAAAAAATAATAATAAAATGCACCCCATTTTGGAGCACCTAGGTGGCTCAGTCGGTTCAGTATCTGGCTCTTAATTTTGGCTCAGGTGATGATCTCATGGTTTGTTGGATTGAGTCCTGCACCCAGCTGAGTGCTGAGCGCTCAGAGTCTGCTTGGGATTCTCTCCTCCTACTTTGCTTCTCCCCCCATTTCATCCAAAAGAAACTATAATTGTTGAACTCACACTATAACAACACAAAAATAGTTGTAGCTTATACTATTAAATGTAACACAAGTAGCTATGCCTTCTGGTTAAATTGCTATTCTAAGGAATAAAGCCAAGGCATGAATGCAAAGAGGAGTCAAAATACCTTTTTCTACTCAATGAACACTAAGGTCTATGGTTCTTGACATATCTGAGATTTGAGATTTCTGCTGTAATAACCCCTATTATTACTAATCAAGAAAATACTTTAGAAGAATTTGAAATAAAAAGGCTTATTTTTTTTTTACATTTATTTATTTATTTTGAGAGAGAAACAGCATAAGCGGGTGAGGGGTAGAGAGAGATGGAGTGAGAGAATTGCAAGCCGGCTCTGCACTGACAGATGTGGGGCTTGAATGGACCATGAGATCATGACCTGAGCTGAAACCAACAGTCAGATGCTTAACCAACTGAGCTACCTCGGTGCCCCGAAAAGTTGCTTCTTATGTCGATGAAGTTCAATTAAAATGAGAGTAAAGAAGAAACATTAGGTAACAAGTTTAATTTACATACTACTTTAGAAATCTATTCTATACAGGTCTGGTAGTGCTGGATTTTAAAATACAATTGATTTGAATATTATTTAGTGTGATATCAAATGTATTTATTTAAAATTTTTATTTCTTTTGAAAAACAGAGAGAGAGAGAACATGAGCAGGGGAGGGGGAGAGAGAGGGAGAGACAGAGAGGATCCCAAGCAGGCTCTTCACTGTCAGCACAGAGACCGATGTGAGGCTCTAACGTATAAACCGTGAGATCATGACCTGAGCCAAAATCATGAGTCGAATGCTTAGCTGACCGGTATATTATCAATTTTTAAGGGAAGTTTATTCTCACATAGATTAAGGAAATAAAATAAATTAGTTATTCTCTGAGAATTTGCTTCAAGATTTTCTCATAAAAATCAGCATCAATCACACGTGAAGCAATGATGCCAAGCCTGAAGATAAAACATATGACAACTTAGCTCTCTTAGAATATAAATTAGCAAAGCCCCATTTTCAAATCCACGAGATACCCTCCAGATTGCCAAGATAAGCAGTTTGTATACTAAGGAAATGTGTTTAGAAATGGAAGTCCTTGGTATAGATTCTACATAAATAACAGTACCTTAGGAAGTCTTCCTGATAGTAATATTCAACATAAATTATCTGTTCTTTGAATACCAATTCTAACAACAAGCAGTGAATATGTCTTTAATCCCTGAATATGCTGGGCAAGCTTTAAGGACGTTTCACATGCTCAGATTTACATATGAATGCATTTACAGCCGTTTTCAATTGAAAAGAACCTCAGAGAACCATTATAATTTCCTCATTTTATAAATGAGAAACCTGACTTCCAGAGATACTATGTTCCACCTGGTCAGTGATGAAGCCAAGACTAAGTAAGAGTTAGCTGGCTCCATGCTCAGTGGTCTTTCCACTGAATCAAGCTGACAACATATGTGACGTTTGGAAAGAAAAAGTTTTCGTAAAGTTTCATTATAAACATGTAGAGCCAAGAACTAACAATTCAATGATTTTCATACATAGTGGCCTTTAAAATAATTAGCTTACCTTATCAAAGGGAGGATAATAATAAGGTTGTTTTTTATTCTCTGGGAATTTGATATGCAAAGCTGTTGCATTTTCTGTATATGGATTTGTCTGAACAGTTCCCATTGGATTCAACATTTCTTCAAGTTCATCTAAAATATGCAAATAATTTTGATTCTTAAAAAATGTTTTTGAAACTAAACTAAAATTCTTAATAGATTTCAACCATGAAAATTATTTTTAAAGTATGTTACCTAAGGAATTTGTCAGATAATTTTATCAGTAAGCCTCTAATTTTCTGTTAATACTTGACACAAGAGTTGAATACGTTTACATACATCTCTAAAATGAGAAAGTTTACAAAAATTAATACGTACCTCACATCTTCCTTCAAATTTGGTAAGAATTCTCAATCTTGAAAAAGACTTAATTGGAATTGCTTCCCATCAAAATAACGTGACCAAAAAATTTTCCTAACTTCATCACATATAGGGATTTCTTATTTTCTGTGGTCACCACAGTACCCAAACTGTTATTTCTGAGGGTCATCAATGACATTCTTTTGAACAAACCTAATGCTATTTATGTTCCTAGATCATTCCATAACTGCTGATACAGTTAAACACCTCTCCAGTAGTCTCTGCAATACTCCATTCAAGTGGTACTGCTATAAACTGCTTCTTTCTTCAAGGCACTGCTCCCACACTCTAAAATGGTCCATTCACAGACTTGTGCATAGGCATCTTACATTTCAATGCTCTCATAAAACCCCGGAGTTCATATAACTTTCATTTCACAGATAAACTATTAAAAAGACATTAAACTCAAGATAAGAGAACAGAATTAGCAGTACATCCTCAAGTCTCCCGTCTGCAAACTAGTATGTCCTTCCTTACACTGATTTTTAGCAGTTGTTCTCTCCTAAGGAAACAAAAGATAAAAATCCATTGTGTCCAGGCCTAATATCCAGATACTATGCACACTCGAATTATTTACCAATGCTAGAAAATCTTCACAAAGTATTTGCAAGTTTCAGGTCCTGATCAATTCTTTGCTCATGTTTAATATCGTCAAATTTCATAGAAGGAAGCAATTCTCATCATTTATACACTTCTAAATCAGATTTCTCAGCAAATTAAAATCTTATACTTATGGTAGCATTATACTTCCTTGTCCCATAACATGCAATCTATCTAAAGTAAAATGTACCATTTTAGTATTCTTATCAGTCCCAAACATATAGAGGTAACCTTGCTTAAAAGGGGTTACAAAAAGGCACTCTAATACATTATAGAGAGTATGAATTGGTACAGTCTCTACTGGAGAGCAATTTGTGATTATTCATCAAACTTACAAATGTATTTACTTTTTTATTTTAAAATTCCAAGTTTTTATTTTTTTTAAAGTTTTTATTTTAATTCGAGTTAGTTAACATAGAGTGATTTATCAGTTTCAGGTGTACAATAACAAATGTATATATTCTTTAACACAATAAACCCATCTCTAGGAAATCTTACACAAATACCTACACATAAGCAAGGTTATTCATTGTAACACTTGCTTAAATTATCAAAAGATAAGTCTACTTTAAAAAGCATCAGCAGCACTCTAGATAGATACATAAGGTTAAAAGGGCAAGAGCAGAACACTGCACAGAAAATGCTACTTTCTTTCAGAATGGAAAAAAAATAGAATATTTCCTAGTGTATACATGAAGAAATCGGGAAAGATATAAAAGCAACCAGAAATGTGATTATATACCCTATAGTGATGACCTAGGGACTCTAGATAATAGATTATTTGGAAAAAAAAAAAAAAGACTATTTGTATTTCAGCCTCCCTCCTACAGGGATAAAGCGACAATTCTAGAGTTGATACATGCAGAGAAAATGTGTTCATTTATTATTTTTCATGTTATGTTTTGTTAGAGATGAAGTCAGGTTCATGGTATGCCAAGTTAATACTGTCCAAAATCATCAATTCTGCTAAAAATACGAGTCAAGTTGCTTGGTGATTCTGGAGAACATGTGTGAATCTAAATTAAGGTTTTGAAAGAAGTATAACTGCTGAAATGCATAACTTTTACTGTTATGACACTCACAGTTTCTCTTAAGAAATGCATAAATGCCTACTATTCTATATTTTGGGAATAACATGATTAATAAAAACTATTACAAGTATATGTAGGAAAGAGCAGAAATTAAAGAATATATATACACATAAAATATTAGAATATGAGGAGTTTTAAATACGTCTGTGAGGAACTGATTATCCAAAACCAGTTTCTCAGATGGCAACTACTAATAAATGAATATTTTCAAACGTCTGTCACCCACAAAATAATTTTAAAATGCACGTAAGTTCACAATTTTATTAACTGTATTAATGAGCTATGAAGGCAGGGGAAAAAAAGAAAACCACTATTACAATGCAAAGCTTACACTAAAAACTTCCAACATTCAAAAAAAAGCAATATGGAATAATGGAAAGAGTCAAGCAATCTTTTGTATAAACCCTGGTTTTGAGCCAATTATGTACGACTGACCAACTTATCATCTCTGAGGTTCACTTTTCTCATCTGTAAAATGGAGATAAAACTATCTACCTTATTGGGGTGCTCTGCATAATATTTAAGAAATACAGACAAATTATAGCTCAAATTTCGGGTTAAAGCCAACTAAACACTTATTGTATTTTTACTATTCCTCCCATATTAGTGGATGTGCCTTCTATTAGTGCAGTAAATTTAGTACAACTAGGCGCAACAAAGGTTGTTATAAGACATTGTTTTTTAGGACAATTTCTCCAAAGCCTGCAAAAATAAAATGTTTAAAACAACAACATATTCATTAAGATAACAAATATATTCAGATATAAATCACTTTTTAAACATATTAAAACCATCTGTGGGAATCTGTTTTAGAAAGAATAATAAAGATATGAAATGAAGGTTTCTTTACTAAACTAAAAGAATAGTGAGTCATAAAGAAACAGTAACTAGTCCACATGCCAAAAGTTACTATTTAAGGATTAGGATATAAATCTTACCAGGAAATGAAGACCAGCTGTGCAATATTATGTCTCCAGATCTCAACTGTCCTTTAAAGTCAAAAACCATTGTATTTACCCATGCTACAGGATAATGCTGTTGAAAAAGATACCATTGCATAAATACGCTGAAAATGAACTTTAGCATGTAAATGTGTACATGCCCTTTGTTTCAAAAATTTAGTTCTAGAAATTGCTAGAGTTCCCGATGATTTCCAAAAAATCATCCAAAATAAAACAAGATATACATGGAAAAATGTTCAAGATCTTTACAGTGGTTCAAGAAAACTCTGAAAGCCAATTAATGTCTCATGATAAAATAACATATCCAAAAAACAGTATTTAATGTATAAACATTGCAAGTGATAAGGAATTTTTAATGATTCAAGAAAATATGCATGATATAATGTCAGGCTGTATGTTTTAAGAGCTTTAAGCCTAAGTAAATCTTACGTAGGAGAAGGCAATGTATTCTGGTATTGTAGAATTTATTAATATTTCTAAAAAGGAAGTGCCAAGCTCACAGACTTACACAGGTATCTAGACCAATTAACTTGGTCACAATTTATCAAAAATACTCATAAATAGTCAAAAGCTTTTAGTAAAATTCTGTACCAGTGGAAGAAAAAACACGGAGGAAATAACTCTTCTGTGACTTTTACATCCTAAAATTTATTTTTTTTAACTATATGGTAATAGCCACAAGAAAAGCCTTGCATTCTCACAGTAAAAAATAAAGGATACAAATACACATACATAAATATAGTAACCAGTTTTTTAAAACAAGTATACAATTCATGCCTCCATGCCTTCTAAACTTATAAGAAAATGAAAAAGACCTGACTAAAAACAGGAAACGGAAGATGAGAATATCAGAACAGGTACACCATCCCTTTTCCACAACCTCAAAATCTAACAAACTCCAAAAACTAAAGGTTTGTCCATAACTCATTTGACAGTGCAGGGCACCTAAGTGGCTCAGTCGGTTGAGCATCCATCTGACTTCGGCTCAGGGCATGATCTCGAGGTTCATGAGTTCCAGCCCCACATCAAGCTTGCTGATGTCAGTGTGTAGCCTGCTTTGGATCCTCTGTCCCCTCTCGCTGCCCCTCCCCACTCACACGCGCACGCAAGCGCTCTCTTTCTCTCAAAAATAAACCTTAAAAAAAAAAAATTTCACTTGACAGTAAAACATGGTCAGAAATGGCATGAACTTAACTGATACTCTTCATTTGTCTCATTCAGTATGAATAGTCACAGATTTCACTGTTGGATACTGATGTGTTTGATTACAGATTTGTGCTCCAGATCCCACAGGGTGTGTTGAGTGAAGTGTGTTGTGTAATCTTTCTAAAATTCAAAAAATTCTGAGTGTTCAAGTATATGTGGCACCTAGAATTTTAGTTAAGGGACTGTGGACATATAATTTTTTAGATCTTTTCATTCATTTTTATCTGTATCTTTTTAAGTTTATTTATTTTGAAAGGGGGGGAATGAGTGAGGAAGGGGCAGAGAGAGGGGGACAGAGAATCTAAAGCAAGTTCTGTGCTGTGAGCACAGAGCCCGACGTGGGGCTCAAACTCACAAACTGTGAGATCATGACCTGAGCCGAAGTCGGACGCTTAAGTGACTGAGCCACCCAGGCACCCCACACCTCTCTCTTCTTAAAAGTATAATATTTATAATAGAACACTTACAGTAGGACATTTGCTAAAACAAATCTGCCAGAAGAGAAAATAAATAAACAGAATATAAAAATGGATATTTATTGTCTTTTTAAAATCACTTCTTATGGACCAAAGTTATATGATAAAATTTCACTTATATTACTCAATTATTTCAAAGAGTCTTAAAATCATTTCATTATAAAAATTTTTCAGTAGTGCATAATTACCACTTTCCCAGATTTCCGGATGGTCTGATATTTAGAGGGATTAATAGTTTTAGTCGATTTTTTCGTTTTCACTTTATCCAAAACTGCATAAATAGCAAAACATAATCGAGCCATTCGTGGCAGGTCACAAATATTTATATCAAATTCCAGTGGTTCATTCCAAATGTGATCATTTTTCCCTGATATCTCTGAGCTTACGATGGTTTTACACAGGAGTTCGGTACCATGAAAAAGGCCAGCCCTGACATGAACCTATAATGAAGGAGACAAAAACAAACACAGATTTATGAACACTGTACTAATGAACACCTCTATTTTGAAGAAAAATCGTATATTGGGAGAAGGAGCATACCAACTCTAGGAAAAACCTTTTGTCCACAGAACCATCAGGCTATAATTAATCAGTAGATACTTCACTAAACTGTTATTTTAACCTATTTTTCACTTAATCCAAGAGGTCTCAATGTATGTATAAACAGATCTACAGAAACCAAGACCATAAATATAAAAACTATTACTATCATATGCTCACTTCCACTGACTTCATTTATTCGGGATCTTGTCTTACTCTTCTGCAAAACTGGAAAGGAAGTGATGGATGGAATGTCTCCCAAGTCTCTCCCTACATTTAAAAAATTTTTATTTCAGAGGGAGAGAGAGAGTGGAGGTGAGGGGCAAAGGGAGGGGGGGGGAGGGAAGGAGGGAGGGGGGGGAGAGAGAGAGAGAGAGAGAGAGAGAGAGAGAGAGAGAATCTTAAGCAGGATTCAATCTTAAGCAAGCTCAGCATGGAGCCTGACATGGTGCTTGCTCCCACAACCCTGCAATCATGACCTGAGTGGAAATCAAGAGTCAGAGGTTTAACCAACTGAACCATCAGGCGCCCTTATTTTCTTACTTTGAAACCATCATCAAGCCTACACTGTGTACAAGCCTATACTGTATAAACTTAAATAAAAAATAAAATAACAAAATACAATATATACTCACTAAAAGCATATTCACATTTTGACAGTACAAAGAAATGAATACAAATAAAACTAGTTGTACTATGACAGTAAGAACATTGGTGAGTTATCCTTCTCTTAAGTTATTTTCAATTATATTTTATGTTATTGTTAAAATACTTTAAAATTGGGGCGCCTGGGTGGCTCAGTTGGGTAAGGGTCCAACTCTTGACTTGGGCTCAGATCATGATCTCTGTTATGAGATCAAGCCCTGTGTCAGGCACCGTGCCCAGCATGGAGCCTGCTTGAGATTTTCTCTCTCTCCTTCTGCCCTCCTCTGCTGGAACTCTCTTTCTCTCAAAAACAAAGAAACAAACAAACAAATAACACAAAATAAAATACTTCAAAAATATTATTCTAGAAAGCACCAAACAAAATAGCTGGATGATCTAAATTTAAGATCCTAAATACAAGCATAACACCAAATGCTCACAATCAATCTAAAACTCATAAAATTTAATGCAAATATGAATGAAAATGGAAATCATTTTTTGTATTACTTTTTAAAAAACCATTCAAGGTTATCTGTTTTTAAACAGTGTCAAAAGAATAAACAAATAAAAAATAAACAGACATGGGGTGCCTGGGTGGCTCAGTGGATTGAGTGTCCGACTTTAGCTCAGGTCATGATCTCGCAGTCCGTGAGTTCGAGCCCCGCGTCGGGCTCTGTGCTGACAGCTCGGAGCCTAAAGCCTGCTTCAGATTCTGTGTGTCTCTCTCTCTCTCTCTCTCTCTCTCTCTCTCTCTCTCTCTCTGCCCCTCCCCTGCTCATGTGCTCTCTCTCAAAACTAAACAAACATTAAACAAATTTTTTTACATAAATAAAATAAACAGACTCTGTCAAGACTGAGTAGTCACAGCCTTAAGCAACTTTTAGGTCTATGTCTACAGTACTTTAAATGATATTCCCCTGTGTTCCCTGAAATAAGGCAAAAAGTCTGGAGATTCTTTTTTTACTCTGTAAATTATACGATAATAATTACGAAGAAAGATTTATACAACAGCACTTTTAGGAAATCTTTGTATTTACATTTATGCTATGCTCAAAGTATCTAAACTATGAGACACTTACAATACTAGTATTTTTAAAGGCCAAGACAAAATAAGAATAATAATTACTTTATTCTGTAAAGAAAACTGCAATTGCCTATAAGAACCATAATTATTTTCTCCTAAGCAACTAAGAAATGGCCCTATCATGAAATGCTCAAAAGATGGAATTTAGTGTTAGTAAAATTGTATGGAAGATAGGAAGAGCACAAAACTTAAGATTTTGAAGTTTTCTTTTCCTCCCTGAGATACCTCAGGAAAACGGAGCATCAATTAATGAACACACAATGAATGGTAATTTTAGTTTATCAGGAGGTTAGGAAAGGTTCCATCACTATGCACTAGTCATTATCTTTTTCTTTTTTTTTAATCAGGAAAGTGCAAATCATGTTTATTTATTTTTGAGAAAAAGAGAGACAGAGTGTGAGTGGGAGGGGGCAGAGAGGGAGGGAGACACAGAATCCAAAGCAGGCTCCAGGCTCTGAACTGTCAGCACAGAGCCTGATGAGGGGCTCAAACTCACAAACCATGAGATCATGACCTGAACTGAAGTCAGATGCTTAACCAACTGAGCCACCCAGATGTCCCTCTTTTTTTTTTTTTTTTTAATGTTTATTTATTTTGAGGGAGAGCATGCTCACCTGCATGCAAGGGATGGGCCGAGAGAGAAGAGAGAATCCCAACCAAGCAAGGTAGAGCCTGCTTGGGATTCTCCCTCTCTCTCTCTCTTGTTCTCTCTCTCTCTCTCTGCCCCTTCCTCACACTCACCGTCTCTCTCTTTCTCTCTCTCTCAAAAATAAATAAAACACACACACACACACACACACACACACAGAAATGTGTACTGACGCCTGTCAAAACAGGAGTCTGGAATTGAAGAAGTACCTAGGCTACAGGCAAAGGCTTAAGAATAATAAGCAAAGGAGGTACAGTTTTTCAATTTTCTTACAAAGAGCATATCAGTAATTGTTTTCCAAGATGTGAAAAATCCAAATGAGAGGGAAAAAAAAACTAAGAGGTGTTGAGGCAGGGCCCACATGCCTAAAGCAATCAATCCATCTGACCTCCGAGTTTCCTGACCTCAAAATCTCCACAGTACTTCCTCTCCTTCCCCTCTGCCCCACAAACCCAATCACATGCAGAATTTGACTTTCCCACACCGTAGCAACTCCAAATCACTAATTGCTACATCTCACTTTCTACCACTTCTCCTTCTAACTCACTCTGACACTCCCACAGGAAAATCCCCTTGCCCATTTTTAGCCTCATTTCAATGACCGACACCTCCCCTTCTTTCCCCATCAGATTTGTCCGCCTTTGCCTTCCCCAAAACTCTCTGCCAATGCCGGTCTCTCCCTCTGTCACACACAACTGAGGTCCATACCCTGAATAAACCTAATCACTTGTCTCCTCTCCATACTACATGTTTTTGGGCCAACCAGCACCATGACTAACCAGTCTCAAATGTAAAATTATTGTTTCATCACTGCAAGAACATTTCTTACCATTACTTTAACTGCTGAAAACCTGCATAGCCATTTACTCTTCTATAAGATGAGCCTTCCTCACAATCAATAAACATATTAAAAATTTTAAAGCCCTTATTTAAGCTCCCTTTTTTATCAGGTTTCTGCTACCTAAAGATGACATGCTGTGATGGATACCTCCTGTTGGTCAACCTATTCTATTGAGAAGTTATAGAACATTAGAACAATGAAATACTAGTCCATTATTATTTATAAGATAAGGAAAGCAAGTAATGAGGAAGATCAAATTATGTAGCTAATAAAAAAAGGAATCCAAAACTCACCAAATATAGATAGATCACTGTTAAAAAATTATGAAGTCAGATCACTGTTACTAAATTATGAAGTCACGTGGGTGGGGAAGATTGAAGATGGCAAATATGCTGGGATGAAGTAAAGGGGTTAAAGAGTATTTTTCTTCCAGAAAAATGCAGTTTATTTCATTTGCACCAGATCCTCCACAAATCTCCATGTAAAGACGTAGGTGGGGGTAGGGTGGGGGTTTTCATCTATTCACACATGAACCCTGCTTATGAACGTCATGTCCCTAAGACTACTTTAATTCCACTATAGGCTCACCTGATGATCAAAGTATTTATGCTTGGATTTCATATCTATATCTGACCTTACATAGGCACAACAAAGTATTTGCTGCCTAAACCTTACCCAAAACCCAATCTGGGGAAAAAATATGCATTCAGAATTTCCTGAAAGACACACAGTACATTTATTTCTCTGGGAAGTTCAAATTATTACCATTCAATTAAACATAAACCATCACATGGTTGAGTATAAAACTGAGAGTGAATTACTTTTGTCTCTTACAGAATAACTTTTCCTCAATTGTACTTAATATTATATTTTAAATCTACCCAGTGAAAGATTCTATAGAAGAAAGATATGTGAAACGTTATTTTACCTACTGTAAAGATGCTGGCATGAGTGTTGATGCCCACTTTACTTCCCACTGTGTTTCCTTCATAAGGAGCCACAAATATCTCTCAATTTACAATAGTATCAGGATGAGCTACAAACACATGAATGACTAGTTTATCTTAAGAGAATCTGAATATTACAACTGATCATGTTTTCTTTGCTTTGACCATGAGGTATACTACAAGAAAGCAAAATATGTAATCCAACATCAAGCAGTTACAGAGGATCTTACTATAATACATACTTACCGTGAATCTTGCTCCTGACTTTTGACTATTAAATATTCTCAATTATTTTTTAAAAAGTCAAAATTTTGTATAGGGTTTGTGTGCATGCGTGTGTGTGTGCGCGCGTGCTGAGAGAAAGAGAAATGGAGACAGATAAAGTACATGTACACTTAGCTCTTACATTTGTGAAGATTCAATAAATCATAAGTAAAACAAAACATACAAAAAACACATTCTGGGGGCGCCTGGGTGGCTCAGTCGGTTAAGCGTCTGACTTCGGCTCAGGTCATGATCTCGCGGTCCGTGAGTTTGAGCCCCACGTTGGGCTCTGTGATGACCGCTCAGAGCCTGGAGCCTGCTTTGGATTTTGTGTCTCCCTCGCTCTCTGCCTCTCCCCTGTTCATGCTCTGTCTCTCTCTGTCTCAAAAATAAATAAACGTTAAAAAAAATTTAAAAACAGAAACAAAAAAACAAAAAACACATTCTGTATCTTTTGTATGATAGGATGTAAGGTAGGAATTTCAGGATAAAAGTGACATTCAGTTCTTACTTTCGGTGACCCTGAACAGTTATAAGTCTTATGAATTCTATTACCTTTTACATATGAAATAGTTTATTCAAAAAATAACAAGTAGACTATAAAGAAATAAATGTTTCTCAACGTTTTTGTGATAAAAACCAGCTACTTACAATAAATTGCTGAACTGGAAAAATGTTAGCATCTCTTGGTTTTGACAATTTTTGAGAATAAAAACATATAGGAGTCCACTACATAATTACTCAATAAATGTTAGCTAGTATTGAAAGAACCAAAACAAAAACTGCTAGTTATAATTCCATCAACCAACTTCTAACAGAATTGAGATATAAGGAATGAAGTAAAACTATGGATCAGCTGGATATAAAGGTAAAAAAACGCAAGTATAATGAACTTGAAAAGTTCTGTACTAACTATAAACAAGAATAGCAAAGGGTATGATCTAGAAAAAAATAATAATAAAGACTCTAACCAAGACATGGTAATAATAAAAAAAGAGACCCAGCATATTCTGAAAAAGTGTTGAAATATTACTCATTATCTAATTATAATTAGTCAAAGTGTGATTTAAGACCAAGTCATTAAGATTATATCTAGTTGAGAAATCTAGTAATTCACTAAAATGATTCAAGTTGATACCTGGTTAAAAACGAACAAGAGGGACGCCTGTGTGGCTCAGGTCACGATCTCACGGTTCATGGGTTTGAGCCCTGTATCGGGCTCTGTGTTGACAGCTCAGAGTCTCCCTCTCTCTGTGCCCCTACCCTGTTCATGCTCTGTCTCTCCCTGTCTCTCAAAAATGAATAAATGTTAAAAAAGAAAAAATTTAAAAACAACAAACAAGAGTACTAAAAATGACCTACACTTAAAATTAAACAAAACAAAAAAACCCCACGTGTTTTCGGAACTTAGAATCTCCCATGATAGCAGACATGAAAAACTATACTCTGAACTTGTATCAAATGGAATTTTGTCAAAATTGTCCCATTTCCTGATCCTTGGTCTGAATCATCTTCAAGGTTTGAAAAGTAAAGAATTTTGGAGCACCATCATGCTTAATACAGTCATGTTTTATTGTCCAACTTCAGTAAACTTCCAAGGAAACCCTTTCTGCACAAGCCCCAAAACATGCGGAGAGCAAGAGAAGGTAGGCTTTAGCATGCAGAGAACTTCCCCACTCTGCTACAGCAAGGAGGATAGACTACATTCCTGAACTCAACAATTAAACATGTTTCTGTGTTGGGCAAGACATGAAACTTTTCCCAACACTGCACCTAATTTCCTTCTTGTTCAGTAATAATGGCCAAAATCTACTACTTTCTGCCTGTACATACTAGCCACAAAAAAATGTCAGTGATATGAATAATCTGAAATTCCCATAGTTTCATGGAGTGCATCACTTTGTAAAGCAGATCTGTTCTGGCTTTTGGAAGGAATGTTATGCTACCTTTAACTAAGAAAATGAAGATGTTAGAGATCGTTACATTAAAATGTATTAATTCATAGCACAAGTATTTATTTAGTGTTCCTGGCACTGAAATGAAAAGAGAAAAACGTTAAGGTAGTTTCTTTCTTCAGGTTATATATATTTTATGGTTTTTAAAAAAATTTTTTTTTAATGTTTATTCATTTTTGAGAGCATGAGTGGGGGAAGGGCAGAGAAAGAGGGAGACACAGAATTAGAAGCAGGCTCCAGGTTCTGAGCTGTCAGCACAGAGCCCGACACGGAGCTCAAACTCACAAACCGTGAGATCATGACCTGAGTTTAAGTTGGATGCTTAACCAGCTGAGCCACCCATGTGCCCTATTTAAAATTTTTTTTTAATGTTTACTTATTTTTGAGAGGTAGAGACAGAGTGAGAATAGGGTAAGGGCAGAGAGAGAGGGAAACATAGAATTCACAGCAGGCTCCAGGCTCTGAGCTGTCAGCACAGAGCCCGATGCAGGGCCTGAATCCACAAACTGTGAGATCATGACCTGAGCCGAAGTAGGACGCGTAACCAACTGAGCCACCCAGGTGCCTCTGATCATATATTTTAATAGTCTAAATATAAGAGTGCTGAGAACCACATAACTAGTCCGGGCAGTGTTAGGATATTGGACTAATAAGTGTGATATCAGATGTACCTAAACTTAAAATTCTGTGTTTATCCAATTTCTGGCTCATTTGAGTTTCTTGAATCTGTTATGTCTTTTACCAACTTTGGAAAGCTCCCAGTGAGAATTTCTTTAAAAAGTTTTTCTGAACTATATTCTTTTTCTTTCTGAAATTCAGATTACCTTCTGATGTTCAACCTTCTGATACTGTTTGACTTTCTGATATTGCTGCACGGTATATGAGGCTATAAAGAGTTTTTTCTCCCTCAATCATTTTTCTCTATTTTGTTCAAAATGAAAATTATTTTTATTAATCTTCAAATCACTGACTTTCCCTTCTCATTACATTTCTACCACTGAGTCCATTCAATGACTTTATAAATTATAAGTTACTGTATTTTTCAGTTCTAAATTTTCCAAACGGTACCTATTTTATCTTCTATTTCTTGGCTGAGACTTTCCACTTTTCCATTCCATTCAATTGTGTTTGCCCTTACTTGCACCATTTTTATAAGTGACTTAACATCTATGTCATCTCAGCACTGACACCTGTTGATTATCATCATGCACACAACTTGATATCATCCTAGTTCTTCATATGCCAATTAATTTTAAATTGCATCCCAGACCATTCTGACCACTATGTTATGGGACTCCAGGTTTTGTTTATATCTTACAGAAAATGTTAATATATTTTAGCAGACAATGATTAGGTTCAGACTCCATGGTGCAACAAGCCCCTTGAAGCTATGGTTCTAATACCAATTCAGTCAAATTATTTACAGAGCTATTGGATCTGTCCTATGTGTGCAGCATACAGTGACCAGACTGAGACCTGGGTGGTAGTTTATGCTACAGTTCATTTCTCAAAGTGTGTTGGCAGTTAAGACTCAGATCCACATATGTACAGTTTAGGAATAAACCTGTAAGCATAAACAGCTTAAAGGGGTTGCTCTCCTAAGCTCCTCCCACTCTCCAATCATCCAAGTACTTTTTGGTTGCCTGGGGCTCCCCTTTTTTTAATCACCCAGCCAGAAAGCTGAGGCCTTATTCACCCACACTTCCTAGAACTATGCCAAATAGCACAAGAGAAAAGGAGAAAGGAAAACAAAAAAGCCAGTGAGGATCTGCCCCATTCTCCTGATACTACAACTCTTCTAAACATAGAGGAAGGTTCAACTCTGCATTTTAGCCTGTCCCCACTGCTGTTGCTGCTGCCACTACCACTGCCACCACTGCTACTAATGCCACAGAACTTGTTAGAAACTGGGGCAAATGAGAACAGAGAAAACAACAAGAAACAAATAATAGAGGGGAAAAGTGGGGAGATCCTCACTCTCTCTCAGAGTTAGAAGACCTCTTTCCCGCTAGAGCTATAACCAGAGGGCTTCTTGAGCTCTGTGTGCACTAGTGTCATCTTCTAGATTTGGGACAGCACTGAATATGAATATGCATACCTGAAAAGTGAAACACCACAAGGCTAGGAAAAGACTGATCAGAAAGCTTTATGCTACAGAATTCTAAGCACACTTAAAAGGTCAAAAGACAGACTTCACTCACATGAGGACTTTAAGAGACAAAACAGATGAACATAAGGGAAGGGAAACAAAAATAATATAAAAACAGGGAGGGGAACAAAACAGAAGAGACTCATAAATATGGAGAACAAACTGAGGGTTATGGGAGGGATTGTGGGAGGGGGGATGGGCTAATGGGTAAGGGGCATTAAGGAATCTACTCCTGAAATCATTGCTTCACTATAAGCTAACTAATTTGGATGTAAATTTTAACAAATAAAAAATAAAATTTGAAAAAAAAAAGGTCAAAAGATATTCAAGTGCCAGCCAGGGAGAATAGTGAATCTTCACTGAACACCTAGGATTTTCACTACAAACTGTAGAGAATCATGTGCCCCATAGGATCTCTGGGTCTGTGAATATAATGGATTCGCTCCTGTGATTAGGTTATACTATTTGACATAGCTAACTTTGAAGAAGGGAGATATTGGTGAGCCATCAAAAAAGGACCAGGCTCTTCCCCGCAAGAGATTCAAAATGTGGGAAGAATGTGATGCTTGACAAATTCTCCATTTCTATAGAGTTAAAAATAGAGCCACAGAGCCAGGCTTGAAAGATGCCTCTATTAACTAAGAGCAATCCCCAGTCAATCCCCTGCCAAGACCCAGCAAGGCAATGAGGACCTCAGTTCTACAACTTCCAGGAACTGAATTTGACCAATAACTTGAATCACCCTGGAAGCAAATTCTTCTCTAGAGTCTTCAGAAGAAATACGACCTAACACCTGGATTTCAACCTTGTAAAACCATAAGCAGAAAACCCAGTCACACCACACCTAGACTTCTGACTGATAGATATACAAGCTAATAAATACATATTCAAGCTGCTAGGTTTGTGGTAATTTGCTAAACAGCAATAGAAAACTAATTTAACGGGCTATTATGAACGTAATAATTTAACAACTTAAATACTTCAGAAAACAAAAATTATCAAAACTGACACAAAAGAAATAAAAATATGACTATATATCCATTAAAGATATTAAATTCCTAATTAAAAACCTTCCCACAAAGAAAACTCTAGGGTCAGATGGCTTGGAGTAAATCTTACCAAACATTTAAAGAAGAAATAATACCAATTCTATATAAACTTATTCAGAAAATTAATAGGAGGAAGGCTTCTCAAGTCAATTTGGGGAAAAAAGATCAATAACTGTTTTCATGACTGGCATTTAAATTTTTTTACCTGTTGCAACAATCATGTTCTACTTTTGCAACTGGACACAAATTAATAAGGAAAGTTTAAATAAAAGAAAAAACAATTACCACTAAAACAGAAAACAAAGGCCAACTGGTCATAAACACACTCATTAAAAATTAAAACCTAGCTGAGAATGTAAAAGCAAAAAAAAGCCCTATTTTAATGACAGCTAACTAAAGGATCTTTAAAGTCCATTTATAAAAGCAAGTCACTGGTAATCTTTGGCAAGATGCTCCTGAATATGTCCTCATGCCAGCAAACATCTCAAACTAAGTGAATCTCTTTCTTGGATCACAAAACTATTCACTTAATTTCCTGCCAAGCAAAATAGGGGAAAATGCATGCTTTACACTTTAAGACAAAATGCCTTGTTAAGTCTTTACTTAATTGTATGGGGTTATGCAATAAATCTCCATGTGTTAACAACTTGTGGTCCACAATGTAGTCATCTATTTTCTTCCAGGAAATGGTATTACATTTTCTCTGTGTTCAGCAAGTTTAAAAGAAAAAAAAAGGGGGGCTGAAAAAGGAGGCTGGGTGCAGCTCTAACAAGGCTGACAAAGGAGAGTTAAGCTTGCATAGGAACCTGGGACCTATAGTTTTGTCGTAAACTGTACCTGAATTCCTGATCTAAAGCAAGTTCTTTTACATAATACATCAGGGGAAAATGTCACTTTATCCAGTACATCTCCAACTATTCAAAGAATACTTTAAGACAAAAATTCTTAATTGTCTTACATTAAGTCGCCATATTTTATCCTGTGCAATTGACCAATATACCTAAAATTTAATCTCCAATGTGAGATTCCTTATGTGTATCAGTAAATTATTCAAACAATGCAGCAGATTAAAAGAACACTCAAATCTTAACAAGTACTCACTTTTACACTTTCTTCTGTGTTAAGTTTATTTCCCTTAACCAAGACAATTTGGAAAGGGTTGTTATTTTCCCAAACATGCTGCAAAAGAATGAAATAGAGTATTTTAATTAAGGAAATAAATATTCTATGCTAGCAATGAAATCATCTTACCTGTTCTCATGTCCATTGACAAAATAACAAAAATAGACCTCTGAACTAACAACTGAAAGTCACATGTACTAAAATAAGCACCACAACCGTTAGCACTTTGTTTTTAGGCAAAACACTGGCAGCATTTCAATACTGTTAAGAAAGTGACTATATTAAGCACCATAAACAAATAATATTAAAGCTTTGGATGAATTAAGAATTGACCATTTAGGGGTGCCTGTCCAACTTCGGCTCACAGTTCGTGGGTCTTAGCCCCACATCAGGCTCTGTTGTCAGGAGAGAGCCCACTTTGGATCCTCTGTATCCCTCTCTCTCTGCCCCTCCCCCACTCTCAGTCTCTCTCCCTCTCTCAAAAATCAACATTAAAAACAATTTAAGAATTGATCATTTGGGGCACCCGGATGGCTCAGTCAGCTGGGTGACCGACTCTGGCTCCGGTCATGATCTCGCCATTTGTGAGTTCAAGCCCCGCGTCGGGCTCTGTGGTGACAGCTCAGAGCCTGGAGCCTGCTTCAGATTCTGTGTCTCCCTCTCCTCTTCACGCTCTCTCTCTCTCAAAAATAAATAAACGTTAAACAAAAATTTTTTTTTTAAATTGACCATTTAAATATACAGTTAATATCTTAATCCTCAACAAGAGAGATTAAATATACAATCTGTTAAAACTGAATAACTATTGAAAAATGTTAACTGTTCCAATTGATAAACAGAAATTTAAGATTTGCTTTATATAAATATATTACATTCTGGAAAATATGGTATTTTTGATATATTTAAATTCTAAAAGTATTCAGTAAGAAGGCGGCAAGTTATACCAAAAACACTCTCATAGCTAAGCTGATAGAAATGAACTATACCAGTAAACCAACTATTTCTGCACGTCTAACTTTTCTACTAGAAAGTCTCAAATTGCTCCCTAAAGTCTATGTTTAGCTGTAATCTCAAGAAATTTTTAATTTGGTGACATTTTTCTGTGGCACCAAAAGAACACCAAAACCAGAAATAACATATTTATATTTATATGCAGCTTGCGCTGAGGAAAAAGGATAGTAGTTAGAAAGATAATTACAAAGAAAGAAAGAAAGAAAGAAAGAAAGAAAGAAAGAAAGAGAAAAAGAAGAAAGAAAGAAAGAAAGAAAGAGAAAATTACCAATAAATGGTAATTGATCTTTGTCAAATCTGCATTGATTTTCACAGAAGGAAAAATCAATAGAGAAAATATGTGTGAGGCTGAAGCACATAACCTAAAACAAAATCACATGCTTTTGGGGGTTACCAAAAGTTCACACATGAAACTTACAGAAATAATTCGCATTTTCTTTGGTGGTAAAGGAAGAGGAAGGTTTGATGAATTTCTATTTATGGCAGCTTCTATGGCAATCATTTCCTGTTCATACATCTTCTTGATCTTGCAACATTCCACAAGCATAAAATGAGGCAAGGTCCTATTCATTACACAGTTCCGGATATACTACAGTGGCAAGGAAAGAATAAGGTAAGGATTTTCAAGCAAATACTTAAATCAAGGGGTACCTGGGTGGCTCAGTTGGTTAACAGTCCAAATCTTGATCTCTGCTCAGGCCTTGATTTCAGGGTTGTGAGTTCAAGCCCTGCCACACCCACCCATCACCCAGTGTGGAGCCTACTTAACAAAAACAAACAAAAACGTAAATTGATAGAAGAATAAAATTAAGATGAACACCACTATATCAAATGTACTGTAAAAATATATCTTAACTCAACATCAAGAATATGAGAAATTAAAATCACAACATAAAATAGCTACCATTAATTGAACACCTAAGAACATAAGATTATTTATAACTAATTTTCCTAACAACCCTATAAAAGATATTTTCCTCTTTTTAATACATGAAAGGAAAATCAGAAGAGCTGAGTTACATTCCTGGCATCTTTATACCTGGTATCTTTAAATCTATCTTTTTTGTTTGTTTGTTTGTTTGCTAAACCCCGAAGAAACATGTACCTCAGTGTAGATGTTTTGCCTTTTCTTTGTGCTTAATACAGGACAGTTTGACCTATCGGCTCACCTTTCTAGGGGTGGGACTTGATCAGGAGAGATCGTGATATCACAGTGCAAGCTTTGACCAATCAGTCAGGACAAGTGAACATGTAGTACACATGTGGCCATTTCTTCACATCCTGAGGTAGTCAACTTAGACTTTCCGATGGATCCCTGAGGGAAGCCTGGTACCTTTACAGCACAGGGCTCCAGACAACCATTACTATCTTCCTTTTAAAAACATACTGGTCATCTGAGCTTGATGCTTTGTTTTATTTCAATGAGACCAGGATGACTCTCCAAAGGCATATAAGAAAAGGAGGGGTGCCTAGGTGGCTCAGTCAGTTAAGCGTCCGACTTCGGCTCAAGTCATGATCTCACGGTTCGTGGGTTCAAGTTCTGCACCAGGCTCTGTGCTGGCAGCTGGGAGCCTGGAGCCTGGAGCCTGCTTTGGATTTCTGTGTTTCCCTTCTCTCTGCCCCTCCCCGGCTCACGCTTTGTCTCTCTCAAAAATAAACATTTAAAAATTTTTTTGTTTTAATAAAAGAAAAGAAAAAAAAAAGAAAGAAAAGGAGTGGTTATTCACATTACCAAGATTCCTAACAAGCTGAAGAGAAAGAAACCTAATGTATTCCTCAGAAGAATAAATTTCATATACAGACAAAGTGTGATTCAACATATTGTATTCAATTCAGAACCAAGAAATACAATTTTTTGAAATTAAAAAAATTCCAGAATTGTCTGTAATTGGCAGTTAGATGATATTGTGCTAAATATATTCAATAAAAAATTTTTCACTATGAAATATGTATCATTCCACTCCTTCACATTCCTTTGAGTACATGGTATATTTTCTCTTTCACTATGACCCTGTACAAAAATGTATACAAGCCTTTGTTTCTCTTTATAACAAATCCTAGTTTGAATAGAACAATATACCCTCCACTAATTAAAGTTTTAAAAAAAGTGTTAAAGAAGCAGAAGGCTACTTAAAGGATGGCAAAACATAAAGAAGTCAACATTCCTATGCTACCACCAAATACTTTTCATCTTCCTTCTTCGTCTCATGGGCTAGAGTTCAAGTGTTGACTGTTAGAATGCCATAGCTCTCAAAGCAGAGAAGTTATAATGGCTTCTAGACCTTCTACCTACTAAACCACAAGAATTGAGGGCCATGCTAAAAATCTGAAAAGAAAGGTGTAAAATCCTCTATTAGCCACTAATATATCACAGCTCCTTATTCTCAAACAGACATCACTTAATGTTTAGCATGTCTCTATCCCTCTTGCTTAAAACAAAACAATAAAAATCACAAATAAGAATAAACACATATCTTTATAAAATCCTGTTACTATTTACCCCTAACTTGGCATTTAGCATTATTCTTTATGTAATGACCATTTTTTAGTCTCCAAATTCAATTGCAACAAAAATATCTTCAAGTTCCTTGAAGTCAAAGCCATGATTCTATCCTTTAAAAGGACAGTGGTCGGGGAGGAGTACTGCACTGTTTTCATCTTATTTAAACTTCATTTTGTTCGACAAACAATCTGAGGCACTATAAGTCAATTCATGATTGCATGGAAATAGGAATGTCAAACACAGAGGAAGTCTTTTGAGGATGTCCAGACCTAACCCTTACAAAATTCCTACCATATGTGGAAGAAACAAATAAGGGAGGGGAGGGCAATTTTACATATTATACATATAGTAATTATATATATAAATATATATATAACCTATAAAAGAAACTGAAAATTTTTCTATTCACAATGAAAATTTATAAGTTTTTATACAATTTATGTAGTGACCATTTAATCAAAATATCTTGTTTTTTACTTCCCGCAGAATATTTTCTATCTAAATCATCATGTTGGGGTTTCTGGGTGGCTCAGTCAGCTAAAATTCCGACTTTAGCTTAAGTTATGATCTCACAGTTCGTGAGTTCGAGCCCCACATCAGGCTCTCTGCTGACAGCTCAGAGCTGGGAGCCTGCTTCAGATTCTCTGTCTCCCACTCTCTCTACCCCTCCCCCACTCACACTTTGTCTCTCTCTCTCTCAAAAATAAACATTAAAAAAATGTTTTAAGCCTTTCTTTTAAAAAAATAACAAATCATTATGTTTACATGATAAAAAAGTAGGCAGCTATAGCAAATTTTATTAAGAATTCATAATGCTACAGGAAACTATGATATAACACTGAAACAACCAAAAAAGTAGAAAGCAAACATTTAGAAACAAACATTAAACATACAATCATTATACCAAAAATATTTATAACCTTAAGTAAAATGACAAAAACATGCCAAAATGTTAACAATGGTTATCTCAGAGGTAGGTAGGATTATGAATATCTATTATTTAATTCTGTATAATTTTCTATAGGTTCTAAATACTCTAAATGTGACAACACATTTTTATCAGAAATTTAAATTATTAAATGCACACACACACACACACACACACACACACACACACACACACATCTCTGGTAAACTGACGGTGAATACACATACCTGGAACTGAATTAGTGGGTGATCACCAAACACATATTCTACTCGCCCACTGACTTGTAACACATAGTCATACGGGCTAACTTCATCTTCTTTCCCATGAATAGTCAAACGTTTTTGGATTGCCAGTTCATTTATTTTGATAGGATTCATATTAGGAGATATTTGAAAGCTAAACACATCCTAAAAAGGGGAGTAGAAAAAAGGAACAATTTTATACTTGTGCTGAAAAAAATCACTCTTCACATTTGTACTTACTACTACATTGGATATAGCCATACATAATATCCACATGTGTATATATCTAATGTTACATAAGTATATCCTTCATATACATAAGTATATCCAGTACATCTTCCTATTTTCTCTTTTAATTTTTTTTCTTAATTTTTTTTAACGTTTATTTATTTTTCAGACAGAGAGAGACAGAGCATGAACGGGGGAGGGTCAGAGAGAGAGGGAGACACAGAATCTGAAACAGGCTCCAGGCTCTGAGCAGTCAGTACAGAGCCCGACGCGGGGCTCGAACTCGCAGACCGCGAGATCGTGACCTGAGCTGAAGTCGGACGCTTAACCGACTGAGCCACCCAGGCGCCCCTCTTTTAAATTTTTTTAATGTTGAGAGAGAGACAGAGACAGAGAGAGACAGAGAGACAGTGCGAGCGGGAGAGAGGCAGAGACACACACAGAATCTGAAGCAGGCTCCGGGCTCTGAGCACTCAGCACAAAGCCCAACGCAGGGTTTGAACCCACGAACCACGAGACCATGACCTGAGCTAAAGTTGGCCTTAACCAACTGAGCCATCAAGGCACCCCTCATGTTTTCTATAAGGATTTTTTAAATGTTTATTTATTTGAGAGAGAGAGAGAGAGAGAGAGAGAGAGAATATGAGCAGGGGAGGGGCAGAGGGGGAGACACAGAATCTGAAGCAGGCTCCAGACTCTGAGCAGTCAGCACAGAGCCCAAAGTAGGGGTCAAACTTCCAAACTTCAAGATCATGACCTGAGCCGAAGTCAGATGCTTAACCAACTGGGCCAACCAGGCGCCCCTCCTGTTTTCTAAATATAATGTGTCCAGGGGCACCTGGCTGGCTCAGTCAGCACAGCATGCGACTCTTGATTTTGGGGTTCTGAGTTCAAGCCTTACGTTGGATGCAGAGATTACTTAAAAATTAAAAAAAATAAAAAATAAAAAAAAATAAATAATTTTTAAAACGTGTCCCATCAAATTTGTTAAGAGTTGATGGTCTGCAAGTCGTCTTACACTACACAAAGTACCACAGATCCCACAGGTCACACTAATATTTAACTAAAGTTTATCATTAGAAAGTTTATCAAACGCATTTCCCAAATATCTTTCTTTAAAAATGACACCAAAAACCTGCAGTTGTTCAAATTTAGTTAAACTGAGAATTTTATGTTGTCACTGGTAACAAGAGATGTATACTTTACAATAATTAAACTTAAATGAACAGTTCTGTCCAATTTTATAACATATAAAAAGAAACAAAAGAAATTTTAATTAATGAAAAATGAAGATACAGTAGGGACTGGATATTATCAAAACTGCTTATCATAAATCCCAAAGGTACAGACAGTAAAGATTATCTAATAACACCTGGAAATTCTCAAAAGCTAGCAAAATAATTTCACACCACATGATCACATACCAAAGGATATAAGAAAATTCACCATCTCCAAAGGCAGCTAACTGCTACTCTGGACAAATGTGATTGTTAGAGAATTCCCTGTACTGACCAGAGATGGATTCTACAATATTTCTAACAAGTTAAGTCATCTCCCTTTTCCACAAGGTACCTAAAATTCCAACTTTTTAAATATGAACTTACTGGGTATTCCAATCTATTTTCTCTAGTATTTTTACCCCTTTTCTCCTGAATTTTCTATATGAGTTATTACTATAGGCATCAAAGCACATGAGCTAGGATCCACAGAGTCATATGAGGACTCATGATTCCACTTTCCTCCCTCACCTGACTTCCCACTAAGATACCAATGATCTTACATTCTAATGGGTTGCCAACTGTTCACCTCCCCATTTCCAGTAATACTCTTCTACTTCAGCAATGCTTCATGTTTATCCTAAAGAGAAATATAACTTCTTATTTAATCCCCTTGCACTATCTACCTTAAAACTAACCTTCATCTAGCTTAAAAGCAATCTATCTTTAAAAAAAGAGTCACATCGGGCTCTGTGCTGACAGCTCAGAGCCTAGAGCCTGCTTTGGATTCTGGGTCTCTCTCTCTCTCTCTCTCTGCCCCTCACCCACCCTCTCTCTCAAAAATAAAAAAAAAAAATTTTTTTTAACTTTAAAAAGAGAGTCACAAAGAGATATGATACTCTTTTTTAACATACTACAAATGGTCAGAACTGTCTATAGCAATGCTACCCAAAAAAACTCTTTAATAATAGATATATTCTATTCTGTGCTATCCAATAAAAGTCACTAGCCACAGTGGCTCTTGAGAACTTGATATATGGCTATGAAAAGAAATGAATTTTAATTTTACTTGATTAACTTAAATTTAAAATTAAATATACACATGTGGCTACTGATTACTGTATTATATAGCACACATCTGGATAATGCCTAAGCAGCTTAATACATCATAAAATTATTCTATGATTCCCATTTACCCTCTATTTCATACACTGAGAAACACAAAACTGGAGAACACTCTCATTATCAGATAGCAAGAAGCTACAGAAAAGACCAGAAATCAGAACTGGGCTTGAAAAACTGCAGATACTGGAAGTAATACTTAGAAAATAAAATAAATATGGTTGGTATGTTTCAAGAATTAAAGACGGTTTGAAAATGAATAAAGAGCAAATATATCTGAAGAAGAATCAAACAGAACTCCAAGAAATAAAACATAATTAAGTGAAATTTGAAACTCAATGAAAAAGAACATGACAAATTTTAAAAGAGTTTTTAAATGTGACAATATCAAGTATTAGCAAAGATGTGGAGACACTAAACTCTCAAAATATCACTGGTAGGAATATAAATATGGAAAATTATTTTGCAGTATCTATTAAAAACTGATTACACACATACACCTATGACTTACCAGTTCTGTTTCTAGGCATACATCCAATAGAAATACGTAAATCAACATTATTTCATATAACAGCAATAATGAAGTTGATATGCTGTGTGTGTGTGTGTGTGTGTGTGTGTGTGTGTGTGTGTGAGAGAGACATGACAATTGAGGAAACGTGAACGCTGACTGGAACTTGAGGATAAAAACCAAGCAAAACAAAACTAACAAAACAAAAAGAATAACAAAGATAAGCCACACTTCGGGAAAATACACACCCAACACCTACGAATGACAAAAATTCACTAGCCCCCAAATACCAAGAACTTGTACAAATCAGTAAGACACACACTACATAATTTAAAAATAGATTAAAACAAACAAACAAACAAACAAACAAACAAACAAACAGGGGTGCCTGGGTGGTTCAGTCAGTTAAGTGACCAACTCTTGATTTTGGCTCAGGTCATGATCTCATGATTTGTAAGTTCAAGCCCCACATTGGGCTCTGTGCTGACAGTGCTCACAGCCTGCTTGGGATTCTCTCTCTCACTCTCTCTCTGCCCTTTCTTCTCTCTCTCTCTCTCTCTCTCAAAATAAATAAATAAACTTCAAAAAATAGACAAAAAACAAACAACAGAAATATGAATCTTTCATAATCAGTTATGAAAGATACAACTGAGACAATGGATATACAGTTGACACTTGAACAACATGGGTTTGAATTGTGTGGGTCCACCTAATTATGTTTTTTTAAATACAAATCCAGTACAATACTATAAATGTGTTTTTTCTTCCTTATGTCTTAATAACATTTTCTTCTCTCTAGCTTACTTTATTGTAAAAATATAGTATATAATACATATATTAGATATGTGTAAACCAAATATGACTTTCAGTCAACAGGAATCTATTATGTAGCTAAGTTTTACGCGGGTCAAAAGTTATACATGGATTTTCTTTTTTTTTGAGAAGGCAGGGGAGAAAGCACGCACACACAAGCCAAGGTATGGACAAAGAGAGAGGAAGAGAGAGAATCCCAAGCAGGCTCCACACTGTCAGCACAGAGCCTCAATGCAGGGTTTGATCTCACGAATCATGAGGCCACAGCCTGAGCTGAAATCAAGAGTTGGACATTTACCAATGGAGCCACCCATGCACCCCCATACCTGGTTTTTTGAATGCAAAGGGATTAGCACCAGTAACCCTCCCATTATATATAGTACCAACAGCTCAAAACTTTCCTTCAAAGACCAATCTTAATCTCTTGATGATAAAATTCATGTCTTCTAAATTACTACCAGTGTCTCACCACCCTTGTTCATATTTTTCACATAAATGTTAATTAGACTGACTGGTCAGAAGTCAACTGGTTTTTCTTGTATTTCAAGCAGTTTTCCAACATCTCTTTGAAATACTTCACAAAATATTGCACCTTTAAAAGACTTGTAATTTTCCTGAGGAACTGGCTTGCATTGTATTGCTCAATGATTACAAACAACTATATATGAGAGACTATGCAATAAAGACACTGGGCGTATGAGTGGGATAGATATTTCTGCTTCGCAGGAAGGGATACAATTAATTAGTGATGACATATATATCATGACAACTGGGCTAATTCAGATAATGTCTAGATGGGTGAAGAAATACTTCTTCATAGTTTTACTGTATGCTTCACTGTTCTCACATTTCTGCCCATGCTTCTGATATATTCTCAAAAATTCCCAGAAAGTATAGTCACCACCTCCTTCTACCCTCTGTACAACCTGCCCTGTTCCCTAACACACAGGAGACAATTTCAAATGCCATCTGCCCCCATCCCTTAATTGAGAGAATAATTTCATTTAACTTATGCTGAGTGAGGTTAAAAAAGAAAACAACACAGGTTTGAAAACGATGCTCAGGTTTATTGGTATCTTTAATAAATTATGACTCCTGGAATTAAAAATAATGCCTTTGTGGTTTGGCTGTTGGGACTAATGTTCTTTAAATCTGAAACATGATAATTCCATTATTATATTTATCTTGCTTATTAAGAGCCCTGTTCTATGCTGGCTGATAGTGACTATGTGGTGATCTAAAATTTCATGTTTTTCAAAGAAACTGCTGTCTGTAGTTCTCCCTAACAATCCTATGAAAATCATTTTTTAACCTATATGTATGCTTTGTTACACTTCATCTCATGCTTAGTTTAATATTCCCACATGCTGCTTCCTAATGTTGGTCATTAGCAGTAATGACGATGGTGTGCCCCATGGCGTAGTCGATTAAGCATCTGACTCCTGATCTTGGCTAAGGTCATGATCTCACTGTTTGTGAGCACAAGCCCCACACTGAGCTATGCAGTAATGGTGCAGAGCCTGCTTGGGATTCTGTCTCTCCTCTCCGCCCCTACCCTGCTAGTGCTCGTTCACTAGCTCTCTCTCTCTTGAAATAAATAAATTAAAAAAAAATTTTTTTTAAATGATTCACATAACCAAGTGGAATTTATTCCAGGGATGCAAGGGCAGTTCCATATTCACAAATTGATCAATATGATACAACATTTCAATAAAAGAAAGGATAAGAACCACATGATCAATTCAACAGATGCTTGAAGAACATTTGACAAAGTACAACCTCCATTCATTATTAAAACCCTCAACAAATTAGGAGTAGATAGAACATACTTCAACACAATAAAGGTCATATACGGAAAACCCACAGTTAAGATCATACTTAAAGGTGAAAAACTGAGAGCTTTTCCCTTAAGACCAGGAACGTGAAAAGGATGTCCACTCTCATCACGTTTATTCACTGTAGTACTAGAAGTCCTAGCCACAGCAATCAGACAAGAAAAAAAGAAATAAAAGGCATCCAAAGTGGTAAAGAATAAGTAATATTTTCACTATTCGCAGATGACATACTATATATAGAAACCCTACAGACTCGACCAAAAAACTACTAGAACTGATAAATGAACTCAGTAATGTTACAGGATACAAAATCAATATACAGAAATCTGTTTCTATACACATTTCTATACACTAATAATAAAGCAGCAGAAAAGAAATTAAGACAACAATCCCATTTAAAATTGCACCAAAAAGGGGTGCCTGGGTGGCTCGGTCAGTTAAACATCTGACTTCAGCTCAGGTCATGATCTCACAGCTTGTGGGTTCGAGCCCCGCATCAGGCTCTGTGCTGACAGCTCAGAGCTTGGAGCCTGCTTCAGATTCTGCATCCCTCTCTCACTCTGCCCCTCCCCTGCTCATGTTCTCTCTCTCTCTCAAGAACAAATAACCACTAAAAAAAAAAAAAAAAAAAAAAAGTAAAATTGCACCAAAAATAATAGGATATGTAGAAATAAACCTAACCAAAGAGGTGAAAGACCTATACTCTGAAAACTATAAGACACTGATGAAAGAAATTGAGGATGATACATTGAAATGAAAAGACATTCCATGATCATGGACTGGAAGAACAAATACTGTTAACATGTCTCTACTATCCAAAGCAATCTACAGATTTAATGCAATCCCTATCAAAATACCAACGGCATTTTTCACACAACTAAAACAGACAATCATAAAATTAGTATGGAACCACAAAACACTCCAAATAGCCAAAGCAAATGTGACATAGAACAGCAAAGCTGAAGGCATCTCAAATCTGGACTGCAATATATATTACTAAATTGTAGTAATTAAAACAGGATGGTACTGGGGCACTTGGGTGGCTCAGTCGGTTAAGCGGCCAACTTCGGCTCAGGTCATGATCTCACGGTCCGTGAGTTCGAGCCCCGCGTCGGACTCTGTGCTGACAGCTCAGAGCCTGGAGCCTGTTTCGGATTCTGTGTCTCCCTCTCTCTGACCCTCCCCCATTTATGCTCTGTCTCTCTCTGTCTCAAAAATAAATAAACGTTAAAAAAAAAAAATTAAAAAAAAAAAAGCAGGATGGTACTGGCACAAAAACACACACACACACAGATCAACAGAACAAAATAAAAAAAAAAAAAAAACAGAAATAAACCCACAATTACATAGTCAATTAATCTTCAACAAAGCAGAAAATAATATACAAAGAGAAAATGACAGTCTCTTTAACAAATGATGTTGGGAAAACTGGACAGCTTCTTTCAAAAGAATGACACTGGACCACTTTCTTATACCATACACAAAAATAAATTCTAAATGTATTAAAGACCTAAATGTCAGAAAGGAAACCATAAAAATCCTAGAAGAGAGCACAGGCAGTAATTACTCAGACATCAGCTATAGCAACTTTTTGGTCCCCTGAGACAAAGGAAACAAAAGCAAAACTAAACTATTGGGATTATACCAAAATAAAAAGCTTCTGCACAGTGTAGGAGGCAATCAATGAAACTAAAAGGCAATATAAAGAATGGGAGAAGATATTCCAGATGACATATCCAATAAAGGGTTAGTATCCAAAATATATAAAGAATTTATACAAATTGGGTGAGTCAGTCAGTTGAGCATCTTGACTCTTGCTTTCGGCTAAGGTCATCATCTCACAGTTCATGAGATGGAGCCCCACATTGGGCTCTAGGCTGAAAGAACGGAGCCTGCTTGAGATTCATATTCTCTCTCTCTCTCTCTCTCTCTCTCTCTCTGCCCCTCCCCTGCTCATGCTCTTTCCCTCTCTCAAAATAAATAAACTCTAAAAAAAAAAAAAAAAAAAAAAAAAAAGAATTTCCACAAGTTAACACCTAAAAAACCAATAATCCAATGAAAAAATTGGCAGAAGACATGAATAGACATTTTTCTAAAGAAGACATACAGGTGGCCAACAGACACACAAAACAATGCTTAATATCACTCATCATCAGGGAAATTCAAATCAAAACCACAATGAGATACCACCTCACACCTGTCAAATGGCTAAAATCAAAAACACAAGAAACAAGTCTTTGGCAAGGATGTGGAGAAAAGGAACTCTCTTGCACTGTTGGTGAGAAATTATACCAGTCCAGCAGCTGCGGAAAACAGTATGAGGGTTCCTCAAAAATTTAAAGATAGAAAAAAATGCTTTCAATTTTTTAATTTAAAAAAAAAAAGTTAAAAGTAAAACTACTCTACACACAGTAATCACACTACTGGGTATTTACCAAAAAAATTGAAAAACACTAATTCAAAGAGATATATGCACCCCCATGTTTATAACAGCATTATTTACAATAGTCAAATTATGGAAATAGCCCAAGTGTCTATTGATAGGTGAATGGATAAAGAAGATGGGATATGCACAACAGAATATTATTTAGCCATAAAAATGAAGAATGAAATAAAGGATGAAATGAAGATTTCATAAGAATGAAATCTTGCCATTTGCAACAACACAGTTGGAGCTAGGGAGTATAATGATAAGCAAAGTAAGTCAGTCAGAGAAATACAAACACCACATGGTTTCACTCATATGTGGAATTTAAGAAACAAAACAAACAAGCAAGGAGGCATAAAAAGAGAGAAAGAGAGAGAAACCAAGAAAGGGTCTCTTAACTGTAGAAAACGAACTGATGGTTACCAGAAAGGAGGTAGGTGGGGAGATGGGTGAAACAGGTGATGGGGATTAAAGAGTGCACTTGTCCTGATGAGCAATGAATTATTAAAAACTTAAACAAAAAACCTCTCCATATATATATGTATATGTATATATATACACATATATATACACATATATAAATAAATATATTTATTTATATATATAAATATAAATATATATATTTATATTTATATATTTATACATAAATATATATTTATACATATAAATATACATTTATATGTATAAATATATATATATAATAAATATATATATATATAAAATTGAAAAAGTATTCTATGCTTGGAATCCACTAAGATTTTACAGTATCTCCATTTCTCTTTTAATTTCAAAACATTTATTTTCACACATACTTTTTTACAATGATGATTACATTAAGATATGTACAGCCAGTAGAGATCTGACCCATAAGTAATGAAATGCAGACTGACCTAGATGGGCAAATTGCCCTGAGCCAGTGTTTTCAAGTTGAATTCTAGTCACCTATCAGCAGTAAGTAAAATTCCCCATTCCAGCTCTTTCAAGAGGGCAGAATTCCCTAAACAGTATTTTAAATTTGATCTTGAGATTTTACAATATCCAAATCTTGGTTTAATTGAACTTCTGTCTGAACATATCTCAGGATACAGCATCAAATGTTTTTGTTGTTGTTGTGGTTTTTTTTTTAACCTATATAAACTTCCTTTGTAAAAGGCCAGAAGGCAGGCTCCTGCTTTTGCATTTGTTCCTACAAATATTTAGATACATATTGTTGGGAAGGAGGCAGAACTGAATAAAACCAGAAACATCTGGAGAAAATCCTGGCTATACCACAGACCAGCTATAAGGCCTTGGCACACATACAAAAAACTTCTCTCCCTTTCAGTTTCTTCCCTATAAAACGAGGATAATAACACTTTATAGAGTTGTTTTTGAAAGTGGAGAATAAAGGGGTGCCTGGGTGGCTCATTCAGTTGAGTGTCTGAATCTTGATTTTGGCTCAGGTCATGATCTGGGGTCGTGGGATCGAGACTTGCATTAGGCACCACGCTGAGTGTGAAGACTGCTTAAGCTTCTCTCTCTCTCTCTCTCTCTCTCTCTCTCTCTCTCTCTCTCTCCTCCCTCTGTCCCTCTCTCCCACTCGCACTCTCTCTAAAAAAAATAAAAAATTAATATTTAAAAGTGGAGACTATAACAAAAATACCTTTCATAGCTCTTAGTATGGTGAAGTGCTTAATATAGAATGTTTACTAAAACGGTTTATATCATTGTTGTTATCAGAGTAATTGAAGAAAGAACAGCACAAAATATTCTTGAACTCCTACCCTAATTCGAAGCCAGATCCTAGATGATAAAATGACCATACTATATACAAAGGTAGTACCATAATCTGGCTTCTAAAATAACTGTGACTATTCAGATATGGATTAACTGTATATACACACTCCATTATAATGCCCAATTCCATATCAGCACTTAATTACATATTTAAAGAATGCAAATATAAGAATATGGAAAAAAGAGATCATTTGATCAAAGCTTTCATTTTATAGACAAGAGCAAAATCACATGAGAAAACCCAGTAACTAAAAAACACTGTCTAGACTGGGGTTGGCAATCTTTTTCTGTAAAGACCCAGGTTTTGCTGACAACCTATGAGTCTTTGTCAATATTCTTTTCATTCTTTTTCTCTTTCTTTAACATCTCTTAAAAATTCCTTGAGTTTTTTTACATCCCTTTTAAGTATAAAAACCATTCAAAAACTGCAATTTTCCAAACCCAATCTAGACTAATATAACATTGCATCAAAAATCATATACGTGCAAAGCATGTATCACACCTAATGCTAAAATTTCCATCTTAAATCTAAAAATGCTCTTTGTAACAGCATTTACCAAGTGAGCAAGAACCTCTTCTAAGATTGGTGCTGCATTCAGGTAAAATCACAGATTACAAAATATTTCTTAAAATAATACAACACTACCTGACAATTTTCAAAATGAACAGCCACAATGAGCTTTCCTCCATAAAGTTTATCTTCTAAGTTTTCAAGGATGGATGGTTCATGTTCTGGTGGATACGTCTGTTTTAGCCAATCCATCCAAGACAATCCCACAAGTGACTGAATCTTTTCTTCACTGAATTTGCGCATTTTTATTCGGAATTCATTCACTTCAGGATCCTTCAGTGCATCAAATTCATGTAGACCTAAACAAATTTTTTTACAGTGTCATTTTGAGTAGCTAATAATAATACAAGAAATACAAAATATATCCAACCAAATATACTGGACGTTCAATTTTTATCAAGAAAACAAAACTGGGTAGGAAAATATTACACAAGGATCAAAAGAATATCCAGATAAAATAACACATTTCATATATAGAAGATGAACACACAATCAGCTTTCTAAAGAAGACAAACTTGAAATCTTTCAAAGAAATGTAGTTAGGTACCAGTTTCATAAAGATAATCACGGAAATAGTATACACATTTTAAAACCACATATAAGGGGCGCCTGGGTGGCTCAGCTGGTTAAGGGTTGGCTCAGGTCATGATCTCAAGGTTTATGAGATGGAGCCCCAAATGGGGCTCCCTGCTGACAGCATGCAGCCTACTTGGGATTCTCTCTCTCTCCTTTCTGTCCCTCCCCCCTTATACACACATGCTCATATGCTTTCTCTCTCCCTCTCAAAATAAGAAATAAACTCAAAAATTAAATAAAACCACCTATAAACTATCCAGTTTTTCTTTACAAACCAAGTAAAAATCACGTTTATCATATCTGAGAAAGCCTAAAAATCTGAAAACTTTTAAATTAATCATTTTAAAACTCACATTTTTACTTAAGGCTCAGTAAATTTAAATTTTATAGATTAAACTTAGGTTTCACTGTGATTTTTCAACAATGGTTATATCAGTCAAAAATCTCATGAATATAAAATTATTCTTCACTGTACTTAATTATGAACCACTTCTACCATGCAGACAACTAAATACAGCAACCTTTTCATAAACTTATCATTATCCTAATAAACAATGCTAGAAATTTACAACAAATAAACATGCAGAAATTTGTATACATAAACTTTTACTTGTAAGATGGCAAACATTTTAAAGTTTAACAACACCCTGTACTGGAAGGCGTATTTATTTAATATTAGAAATTATAAACATACACATACATTCTTTGACCTCAAAATTCTGCCAACAGGAATTTTAACCTGAGAGACCCAGTACTAGCCAGTAAGTGCCAAATATGCACCCCCAAATCATGCACATAAGATGCCCAACTTCTAGTGACCCCCACCTCCAGCTTCTGGCCAACAACTTCCAATCAGCCATACAAGAGGCATTCCCCCTTCTTTAGCATAACACTTTTTCACTCCCCTGCCTGCCTTTGGGTCACTGACAAACAAAAAGCTCCTTTACTATAATAGCAAGCTCTGAGTAAATAGTCTGTTCTCATTGGGTGGTCTTTATTTCCACAAACCTAGAGAAGTACATTATTTGTACAACGTACTGTTAACAGTACAAGAATGTTCACTGTAGTTTTGTTTATAATTATTAAAAAACTGGAAATAAAGTTAATCATTAAGACCTAGTTTTAAAATTGAGATACATCCATATACATTATATGGTAGTAGAAGTGATCAATGGATAGATTAGATTGGTATTGTTACATTAAAAGCTCCAGGTAAGTTAAATGTAAAAAGCAGGGACAAAATGAGTCTCACAAGATTCCTTTTATGCAAATTCAAAAGAAAGAATATAGAATATGTATACATTTTTGTTCTGAAAAGATACCTGAGATGATGACAGTATTTCACAGTGCTGAGGACAGAAGTACAGGGAAGCAGCCTGCTAGTATTTGTTCCATAAGGCCATTTAATACCCGATCATTTGAATCTATACTATCTGAATATATGCATGTCAATCAGGGTTACCTAGACAGTGGACTTATCTCCATTGTCTATTTTCTTTTACGTATTAAAACAATTATTATTTCAAAAATAAATATTAGAATCAATCTGTGGTACTAAATATAAAAACATAAAAATGGTTAAGCCGCATAATGAATGCAGCAAAGGTAAAATCTTGAGAGTACATTATAATTTCCTGGATAGTTTTGGATCTGGAATGGAAATATACACTCTTATTCAGCCATGAAAGAACTGTAATTTATGCAGACTAGCTGAGGGATTTTGGAGCTTGTTTGCCAGCACAGCTGAAGCTCTTTCTACTCACAGACACAGGTATCACAGGTGAGGAAAGGGAAATGTGTACCTAATACATCTAACAAAAATCAAACTCTTTATCTCCCTTTATCTACTAAAAATCACGTCTAAACCACTTCCTAAATGTCTCTTAACCCTGTCTACTTCTCCTAGTTCCTGCAGCCATTAATTTATCCCCAGTCCATCATTGTCCCTCCCATGGATTACTACATCAGTTTTTCACTAATTTCTCTACTCCCAGTCTTAATCTCTCCAACCCATGCTCCATTTTCCAATATGAATTATTCTTTATAAAATGCAAATATGATGGGGACACCTAGGTGGCTCAGTTGGTTAAGTGGTTGAATGTCCAGCTCTTGATTTTGGCTCAGGTCATGATCCCAAGGTCATGGGATGGAGATCCTCATTGGGCTCCATGCTGAGTGTAGAGCCTGCTTGGGATTATCACTCTCTCTTCCTGCCCCTCTCCCCCTCCCCTACTCATGCACTCACTCTCTTGCTCTCTCAAAAAAACAAAAATCCAAATCTGATGTTACTCCCCTATTTAAATCCCTTCAATAGTTTCCCAACTGCTCCTAGGAATACGTCTCAAATTTTTATTTTTTTTAGGTTTATTTATTTATTTTTTTGAGACAGAGCGAGTGGGGGAGGGGCAGAGAGAGAGAGACATGGGGCTCAAACCCACAAACCACGAGATCATGACCTGAGCTGAAAGCAAGAGTTGGACACCTAACCAAATGAGCCACCCAGGCACCCCAACAAACCTTAAATTTTAAGATAAGAATATTATTTAGCTTAGAATCAAATATTATAATTTTTTAATATAAAAGAAGTATTGAGTGAATAATTTCTTCACATTAAAGACACTGTTAAAGTCCTCCAGACTCTAGACATCCTTCACTTTAAACTATACCACAACTTTATAGGTCGGGGAAAATAAGGGAGTATTCAAACATGTTTTTCAGGATGCTGACAAAATCCTCCAATCAAGATTTCCTAATGTGTATTTGGAGAAATGAATGCAGGGGTGACAGGTACCTTCACTACAGAGGATAATCAGAATCCAAAGAGCAGCTCTGTAAATAATTACTTAGAATAAACATAAAAAATAAAATGATCAAATATATTATCACTCAGGAAAAGGTATTTTTAGACCCATCAGGGCAATTATATCTATTGTTTTCTTTGGGGAGGAGGAGGCAGCAAACTTGTTCCTGAAGTTAAATTGAAATAATTGTTTATTGTTTTCCCAGGAGGCATGACCTCACCAAGTCCCGGTTGTAGTCACCACATACAAATTAGCAATGGCAAAAACTGACTTGTTAGGTATTGAAAGTAAAAATTCACTGTAAAATAATAAACAGAATTACTCAAACTCCTAAATTAATGTTAACACTTGAATTTGTGTATATGATCATCAACATCAGGTTTCCTAGATGCACTGAAAATCTAAAATACAATTTATACATAGTTAAGAATTTAAAAACTGTTCAAGTTAATATAAAACACTCTTTGCATCTTGATCAATCAAACTGCAGGGCACACTGCATTAAAATTTTTTATATAATAAGCTTTATGATACAGAAGGAAATATGGTCACATTACTTATAGAAAGAGAAATTCAAGATATACATCTACCCATACCTGTACCTACACCTCTACCTATACCTACACCTATACCTATACCTACATCTACATAATCCCTGCATTGTGGCAGGGCAAAGTCAGTGTTGCTAAATAAAAAACCAGCATGCTCAATTCTATTTGAATTTTAGATAAACAATGAATGATTTTTATCAGGAAGTATATCCCATTTAATATCTCAATCTACTATATTTTTATTTGGTAAGTCTGGCAAGCTTATGTAGAGGTTAATAGTGGCTAATGAGCTCATATATTTTGGAGATCACGACTAGAAGAGACTGCAGAGATTTCAGTTTTGAAAACATGTTACATCTCAAAAGATAACTATATCCTGACAAAAGTTAGCTCTCTCTCTGGTGCTAACCTTTTGGGTTATCAAATATTTTAGCTTCCTTAACAATCAGTGTGGTTATGATCTACTTCCTTATATCAGCATAGAAATATACAAAAGTTATATATCTTCATACACACACACACACACACAGCCATCTGGAAAAAACTTTATCTCAATATTGCCAGTGAATATTCTTGTCTTGGATAAGACTGTGTTTATTCTTTTTACTTTTCCATATATTCTTCAATTCAAAGGGGAGATTTTTTGTAATAGAGAATTTAAAATTTATCAAAAAGGTCTTTGGAGCTCTAGCAAATAGAAAGGAATGCTCTCTACTGAGGTCATTAATATATAAGAAAATTTGGGTGGTACCTGGCTGGCTCACTTGGTGGAGTGTGTGACTCTTGATCTTGGGGCTGTGCGTTTAAGACCCATGTTGAGTATGAAAATTATTTAACAATAAATAAATAAAATCTTAGGGAAAAAAATAAAATTTTGTATGGTAAATAATTACAAACCTATTTAAGGGGGAAAAATATTGCCTAAAGCAAACTAGTTATCCTCTGAAGTAATTAACCTTTTTAAGGGGTGCCTGAGTGGCTCAGTCTGTTAAGCATCTGACTTTTGATTTTAGCTCAGGTCGTGATCTCAAGGTTCGTGGGTTCATGCCCCAAGTTGGGCTCTACCCTAAGAGCATGCAGCCTCTTGGAATTCTCTTTCCCTTTCTCTCTGCCCCTCCCCCTGCTCACATGTGTATGTGCTCTCTCTCTCAAAATAAATAAATAAACTTAAAAAAAAATTACAAAAACAAAACAAAACACTTTTTGAATACCAGGCTGTCATTCAGTAAATCAACAAGGTTCTGTTCTATGTACTCAGAGGGAAGAGTGTAGTCCCACATTTGTAATCATTAGTTAGCCTGAATTGCTATAGGTCACCATCAAAGAATGCAATCTCACAGGGCATGGTTCTTAGAGGAGATGGCACTAGATTATCTTGAAGATATGTATAATCCTAAGTGGGATGGTACTATATTATCCTGTAACAGTGAATTTAATCAATGCAGAGGCCAATCCAAATCCAACAACCACCAGTCGATATTTTGGTTTTGTATTTAAACTTCAAGTCTCTAAAATAAAATTAAATTAAATTAAATTAAATAAATTAAATTAAATTAAATTAAATTAAAATAACATAAAATAAAATAACATAAAATACCATAACATAAAATAATGAAATAAAATAAAATAAAGTAAAATAAAATAAAATAAATAATGAAAACAACCAAAAACTGCTACTCAAAAATAAACAAACACACAAACTTCAAGTCTCTTCCAGAGTTAACCTCTTATAGTACTTAACTCAAGTTAGTATCTTGTCTAAAGCAGGATACTGATATCCCATTGCCCCTGAGACAGCTATGATTATTACAGCAAGACTCTACCATATTTTCTTTGTTATTCACAATTCTCCCTGGAATTAATTTGCAAAGAAGAACATGGACATAATTTATCTTCACTCACTACAAAAATAACTCTACTTAAAGAAAAATTAAGGAGTAAAATTTGTCAATAATATTGGAATTTATCAATCAGCTTAAAATCTTGGTTGGTATAGAGAGTTGTATATAAATTGTTTATACCGTAGAGGCATTTAAAAGAAACAGAGAATGTATCTCTCAGAAAAGGTATCTCTTCTCAAACTACGTGAGACAAAGGAACAACTTTTTTCTTTCCAATCTGCCAAGAAACATTATTTTGCAAATAAAAATAAGTCACTAGAAAAGGATGCAAAAAATATAACCCCTGGGATACTGTGGCAATATCACATTGCTACAGGAATTTATAAACATTTACTCTCAATTTTTATACTTACCTGATCTCAGACTGGTTAACAATTTACAGACAAGCATTGGTCCTTGGGCCATACTCTACAATGTCTTAGATTATACTTACTACATGTTTATACATATAGCAACAAACATGGTAAGAATTCATACTAGGAAGTACTTAAATTACCTTTTCCTATAAGGACTCCAATTTTTGAGTCTAATTTTTCCCCTGGGTCACAACTTCTTGTCACTAATTTGAGAACTGGAAGAAAAGGTCTGACATCACAGAGCCTTCTTGTTTCATCTTCAAGCTCCTCATATACAGCAGTTTGATTCACACATGCAAACATATAGGAGTCAATTTCCATAAGGAGGTTAAACATTGGGTAATTGTGAACTTGCTTCCATAACATCTGCAGGAAAAAATTAGACACTTTCTGGAACAGAAAAACTTACTCAAGTGTATAAAAATACATCTACAAAGATACTTACTACAGCACTCTTTGTAAAACTCAAAAACATAGAACAAGCCAAGTGTTTAGCAATAAAGGATTGACTACATCAATAATAAAGTACTATACATCTGTGAAAATAAAAATAAAAGGTAACATAGGAAACTGTCCAAGATATATTAAGGTTGTTTTTTTTTGAAATACCAACTTGTAGTAGAATATGTATACTATTAACCCATTTTTGTAATTAATGTAATAGTATAATGCACATAAAATGCACATACATAAGCAAAATCATTAAGTGAGTATCTGCCAGACTCATCAAGAAAGAGAGTGAGAACTCAAAATCAGAAATGAAAGAGAAGTTACAACTGGCACCACAGAAATATAAAGGATTATAAGAGACTACTACAAAAAATCATGTGCCAACAAATTTGAAAACCTAGAAATGGATAAATTCCTAGAAACAAGCTTCCAACATTGAATCAGAAAGAAGCAGATACTCTAAACAGAGTGATTGCCAGTAACAAAATGGAATCAGTAATAAAACAAAAAACAAAAAACAAAAAACCTCCCAAAAGGGGCACCTACATGGCTCAGTCAGTTAAGTGTCTAACTCTGGATTTCTGCTCAGCTCATGATCTCACAGTTCGTGAGAGCCCCATGTTGGGCTCTGTGCTGGCAGCGCAGCACCTGCTTCTGTTCTCTCTCTGCCCCTACTCTGCTCATGCTTGCTCTCTCTCAAAATAAATACATAAACTTAAAAAACAAAAAACCCTTTAAAAAAAAAATCAAAAGAAAAAAAAACTCCCAACAAACAAAATCCAGAACCAGACGGCTTCACCAGTGAATTCCACCATTCATAAAAGATTTACTATCAATCCTTCTCAAACTCATCTAAAAAAGAAGGAATGCTTCCAAATTCACTCTACAAGGCCAGTGTTACCCTGATACCAAAACCAGACAAAGACACTACAAAAAAAGAAAACCACATACCAATATCCCCAATGACCATAGCTGCAAAAATCCTCAACAAAATATTAGCAATGCAAATTCAGCAAGACATTTAAAGGTTTATTCACCACAATCCCTGCATTCCAAGGATGCAAAGATGGTTCATTATCCACAAATCAATCAATATGACATACCACATTTACAAAATGGAAGATAAAAACCATCTAATCATCTCAGTAGATGCAGAAAAAGCATTTGACAAAATTTCATGATCCTGCATGATAAAAACAAGTGGGAAGAGAGAAAATATACTTCAACATAATGAAGTCATATATGACAAACCCATGGCTAACATCATACTTAATTGTGAAAAGCTGACAGCTTTTCCTCTAAGATCAGAAACAACATAAAAATGTCTACTCTCACCACCTTAACTCAACACACCATACTACAAGTCCCAGTCACAGCAATCAGACAAAAAGAAAAAGCATTCAAATTGTTAAGGAAGAAGTGAGGTTGTCACTATTTAGAGAAGACATGATACTATATATAGAAAACTCTAAGGATTCCATAAAAAACGATTAGAAATAATAAATGAATTCCATAAAGTTGCAGAATACAAAATTAATATACAGAAACCTATTGTTTCTGTACACTTGCAGAGAAATTTAAAAACAATGCCATTTACAAGTACATCAAAAAAAAAGAACCTAGTCTTATGCTAAGTGAAATAAGTCAGAGAAAGATAAATACCGTATGATTTCATATATACATAGAATCTAAAAAACAAAAACAGGAGGCTCATAAATACATAGAGCAAACTGGTGGCTGTCAAAGGGGAGGAGCAGAAGGGACAGGTGAAATAGGTGAAGGGGAATACAAGGTACAAAAATACCTTTTATAAAATAAGTAACCCAACGAGATGAAAAGCACAGAAGAAAAAACATAGTCAAGAATATTGCAATAACTTTGTATGGTGACAGAAGGTAACTACACTTATCATGGTGAGCATTTCAAAATGTACTTAACTATTGAATCACTAGGTTGTACAGCTAAAAGTAATATAATATGTCAACTAGACTTCAATTTTTTTTATTTTTTTAATGTTTGTTTATTTTTGAGAGAGAGAGACAGAGCGTGAGCAAGGGAGGGGCAGAGAGAGAAGGAGACACAGAATCTAAAGCAGGCTCCAGGCTCTGAGCTGTCGGCACAGAACCTGATGTGGGGCTCACACTCACAAACCATGAGATCATGACCTGAGCTGAAATCAGATGCTTAACTGACTGAGCCCCCCAGGTACCACTATACTTCAAATTTTTTTAAGTGAATATCTCTGAAGGCTAAGAATCAATGAAGACATCCATATTTAACATTCTTATGAATATAAATAACATCTAATCAGAAAATAGAAAAAATTTTAACGTATGTATCATCACACCCATACAAAATTTGTATTATTTTCCTGCATTATTTTCTATTCATCAGGGTTATCTTCATTAATTAGCATTGCTCTATCAGTATAAATAAGCAGAATCTCATATCACTTCCCCCAAGTTTCCTGGATGAGATCATGTAAAAGATCACTATATAAATGACAAGGTGGATGATAAATTTTAACTGCAGCCAATACAAAAGCCAAAAGCTGAAAATAACAAACTGGGGATAAAACTCATAGCTAATTCTCAGATTCAGTTTTATATATGAAAAAGGAGTGATGGACAACAAAAGAAAAAATAGGGAAACTGGATTTTCATCAAAATTTTACAAAATTAATATATGAATAGACACTAATGTGATAGTGAAAAGGCAAACCAAAGAATGGGAGAAGATGTTTGCAAATTATATATTTGATAAGCGATTAATATTCAGGATAATTGAAGAACTTACGGCTCAGTAACAAAAAAAAAGACAAGTGAAAAAATGTGCAATAGTCTTGAATACACAATTCTACAAATGGCCATTAAGAAGAAGAAAAGATGCTTCACATCATTAGTCATGAGGTAAATGCAAAGAAAAGCTGCAATAAGATACCACTTCACAGACCAAAAATGGTTATTATCAAAAACAAACAGGGGCACCTGGATGGCTCAGTCAGTTAAGCGTCCAACTTCGGCTCAGGTCATGATCATATGATTCATGAGTTAGAGCCCCACGTGAGGCTCCATGCTGACAGCTCAGAGACTGGAGCCTGCTTCAGATTCTGTGTCTCCCTGGCTCTCTGCCCCTCCCCTGCTCGCATTGTCTCTCTCACTCAAAAACAAATAAACATTAAAAAAAAAAAATAGGGGCACCTGGCTGGCTCAGTTGGTTTAAGCGTCCCACTTTGGCTCAGGTCATGATCTCACAATTCATGAGTTCAAGCCCCACGTTGGACTCTGTGCTAACAGCTCAGAGCCTGAAGCCTGCTTCAGATTTTGTGTCTCCTTCTCTCTCTCTGACCCTCCCCTGCTCGTATTCTCTCTCTCTCTCAAAACTAAACATAAAAAATTAAAAATTAAAAAAACAAAAACAAAAATTACAACTGTTGGCCAGAATGTGGAGAAACCAGAACATTTGTGTACTGCTAGTGGGGATGAGAAATGGTATCACTGCTGTAGAAAGCACTTTGGCAGTTCTTTACAAAGTTAAAACAGGGGCGCCTGGGTGGCTTGGTTCGTTAAGTGTCCAACTTCAACTCAGGTCATGATCTCATGGCTCATGGGTTTGAGCCCCAAGTCAGGCTCAGTGCTAACAGCTCAGAGCCTGGATTCTGCTTCAGATTCTGTGTCCATCTCTCTGCCCCTCCCCTGCTTGCGCTCTGTCTCTCTCTCTCTCTCAAATATAAATAAACATTAAAAAAATTTTTTCAAGTTAAAAAAGAATTACCATATGATATAAAAATTCCACTTCCAGACAAATACCCCAAAAAAATGAAAGCAGGGACTCAAAAAGATATGTATACCAATGTACATAGTAGTATTATTCACAATAGCTAAAAGATAAACAACCAAAATGCCCATCAAAAGATGAACAGATAAAAAAATGTGGTATATCCATACAATAGAACATTACTAAGTCTTAGAAAGGAATGAAATTTCGATTCATTATTATATATGGATGAACTTGAAAATATTATGCTAGGTAGGGGTCCTGGGTGGCTCAGTTAAGCATCTGACTTTTCACTTCAGCTCAGGTCAAGATCTCACTTCATGAGATTGAGTCCCACGTCAGGCTCTGTGCTGGCATTTCAGAGCCTACTTGGGATTCATATACTCTCCCTCTCTCTCAAAATAAATAAACTTAAAAAAATAAATATAAACATATGTCATAAAAACTTTTTCTTAAAAATATAACCCCTGATTTTCATGTTGGGTTCAGCTATTTGGAAAACATTAAAGAGAAAGTTTAGAAAATAATTTCATTTACATTTCGTAGTCTTCACAAATCAATAGCACTCATCAATTCATTTCAAAGAATAATCCAACAAAACAAGCAACCCTTGTTATGTAAAAGAATTTGCTTCCAAACTGAGGCTCACCAGAAGGGAGGTGGGTGAGGGGATGGGTGAAACAGGTGATGGGGCTTAAGGAGTGCCCTTATTGTGAGGAGCACAGGGTGTTGTATATAAATGTTGAATCACCATATTGCACACCTGAAACTAGTATTACACTGTATGTTAACCACCTGCAATTTAAATAAAAACTTAAAAAAGGTGGGGGTGGTGCCCGGGTGGCTCAGTCAGTTAAACGTCCGACTTTGGCTCAGGTAGTGATCTCTGCAGTTGGTGAGTTTGAGGCCCGCATTAGGGCTTTGTGCTGGAGCTTGTTTCAGATTCTGTGTCTCCCTCTCTCTCTGCTCCTCCCCTGCTCGCACTCTGTCTCTCTCTCAAAAACAAATAAACATTGGGGCGCCTGGGTGGCTCAGTCGGTTAAGCATCCGACTTCGGCTCAGGTCATGATCTCGCGGTCTGTGGGTTCGAGCCCCGCGTCAGACTCTGTGCTGATGGCTCAGAGCCTGAAGCCTGTTTCAGATTCTGTGTCTCCCTCTCTGACCCTCCCCCGTTCATGCTCTGTCTCTCTCTGTCTCAAAAATAAATAAACATTAAAAAAAATAAAATAAATAAAATAAACGTTAAAAAAAAAAAAGACTTTGCTTCCAAAGGAGGACACGCCATTCACTAGTGAGGGAAAACTTTTTCCTCCCCATAGTCACCATGAAAAGTAGTGGGGTACGGAGGGAAGAGGAAGGAAGAGACAGTTAAAAAGATTTTAACACAAAACTTTCTTCAACAATGTCAAATTCCTTTTAATAACCTGAATGAGCATTTAAAACTAACGCTTTAAACTAACGTTTAAACGTTTTAAACTAACATTTAAAATCAATGTAAGTTGATTTTTCTTAAATCAGGTATCACATATGGATTAAAAGTGACAGTAAGAATGACTGTTTTATATGTCCACAAAATACAAGGCAAATATCAAAATCTTTAATATGTAGTGACCCAAAGCTTAATCTTCTCTCAAACTGACCATATGATTTACACAAGTAACATTTCCTATAATATAGTAAGCTACACTGATAAAAATTTTACCTATTAACATACCTGTTTAATATAGGAAATGGTAGCTTCCCGAGGAACCTCCAACTGAATATAAATCCCAGTGGGCAAAAGGAAATCCACAGGTATGGAGCCATCAGATGCTAACTGTGAATCCACTGCCCAGATGTCAAGGATGTCTGCCATAGCAGGAGGCATTATGAAATTGAAGCACATTCATAACCATGAGGCCCTAGAAATCATTAAGTAAAATGTAGTGAAACAGAAAATTAGCCAAATCTTATATTAAAATATGATAAAGCCCACTAATCCATAATTACTCTTTGGATTTCAATATAGCCAATTACATAACAGGAGGCCAATTAAAGAGTAAGCCACCAGAAATAAATTATTTAAAAACACTTTCAGTTATCACTACATACATTATATACACACACCATACTGACTCAACATAAATTCAACATATCACATGTGAAAAATGAAAGGTTTAAAGATTACAGGTTTCTAAGAAATTAAGAACCATTCAACAAGTGATTCTTGCCAGGTTTTACTTAGATAATATTGGCTTCTTTGGCTGAGTTCTTCTCTGCAAACTTCAATGAAAATAGCAATCAAGAGGGCCTTCTTTCAAAAATAATTTTCTATCAACCTCATGTAAGAAAATGTCATGAACTTGTCATGACCCACCACCTAAGTATTAAAAAGACCAAGTCCCTTAACCCAGCTGGCAAGGTCCTTTGTGCTATGTCTCTAGCCTATTTTTCTTTACTTGTCATACTTGTCCTACTAATGAACAGCCCAGGCCTTTGTACCACAAGTATCTTCTGCCCTCCTGCTGTTAGAAATACGTTCATACAAATGTTGACACTCCTGGAATCAAGCCCCTATTCCAATAAATGCACCCCTCAACTGCACCTTGAGGACTTCCTTGAGGGCTTCCTGCAAGGAAGCACAACAATAACAGTGGGAAGAACATGGCACTGAAGTTAATTAAACCAAGATTCAAATCCCATTTATTCAAAGAATGAAATTGTTATACCAAAAGAGACAATTGCTAACTCAAAGCCATTTTTCAGCATCAAAAGCAATCATGACATCCATGAGTTGAAACACATCAAATATATATAAATGGGTGACTTAATAAGAAGAAACAAATGCTTCACTGATCACCACCAGAGACTGCTAAGACCAACTCACACTATTCTGAAAACTGATAAAGAACCTGAGTACACCTGGGTGGCTCAGTTGTTTAAGTGGCCGACTTCAGCTCAGGTCAAGATCTCACAGTTTTTGAGTTCAAGTCCCGGGTCAGGCTCTGTGCTGACAGCTCAGAGCCTGGAGCCTGCTTCAGATTCTGTGTCTACTCTCTCTCTGCCCCTCCCCAGCTAGTGTGCTTGCTCGCACTCTGTCTCTCTCTCTCAAAAATAAATAAAAGTTAAAAAAGAAATTAATAAAATAAAATAATGGGGAAATAAATCAAACATTTAACCAGCTTGTGCTAAATTATTTCAGGGTAACCAAATAATTGATGAGGGTAATTTTTTTTTCTTAATTATTACAACTTTAGCTCATAAACACAAAAAGAATGATAGAATTAGAAAAACACCACCTTGCAACTTCTAATCAAACAACAAACTGAGGCAATAATGCATAATTAATGGATGCTAAAACAAATTTACAAACTAAAGTGAAAGGATGATGAGGAAATTTACAATGAACATATCAGGTCGACACCATCTAAATCCTAAGAATAATCCAGACATAGGTCTCCTCTTGAATGGAACAGGATTAACCACTACCCATAGGATATACTTGATTTAAAAAAACAAAAAACAGAGGTGCCCCAGTGGCTCAGTCAGATGAGCTTCTGACTTCAGCTCAGGTCATGATCTCACGGTTTGTGAGTTCAGGCCCTGCGTCAGGCTCTGTGCTGACAGCTTGGAGCCTAGAGCCTGCTTCGGATTCTGTGTCTCCCTCTCTCTCTGCACTCCCTGCATGTGCTCTCTCTCGCTCTCTCTCTCTCTCTCAAAAATGGATAAACATTAAAAAAATTTTAACAAAAAACAAAAAAACTGAACCTGAATTTAATCAAGTCTCTAGATCTGATCTATTTACCAGTTTACAAGAAATAGGGGAAACAGAGAAAGGAGTTAAAGACTTCAAGGAAGCATCAGTCAAGTACAGAATGAATCACCAATAATATAAGCAATAAAAAATAACAAAACAAGCTAATCAATAACAAAAAAAAATGAAAGAGAATGGCGCAAGGACTGCTAAAGAATAAAAAAACATTTATGAGACAGCCAAATCGAACACTAATTTCACCAAATCATCTATAAAAACCTATCTCTGAAACAAACTGGGAAATTTAAACATGAATTAAATATTAGATTATATTTTAAAGAAATACTGTTACTTTTGCGAGGTGTAATAATGACATGTTGGTGAGGCACCTGGCTGGCTGAGTCAGTGGAGCATGTGACTCCTGATCTTGGGGTTGTGAGTTCAAGCCCCACACTGGACACAGAGATTACTTAAAAATGGAATCTTAAAAAAAAAAAATCCCTCACCTTAAAAAATAGTAATAATGGCATGGTGATTATGTTTCTAATAATCAGTCTGATAATGAGCCAGATAGAGATGCATAGCCAAGTATATATATGCAAGGGTAAAATGACATTATGTTTGGCATCTGCTTTAAATTTCATTTTTTTAAAAAAGTGAATGGACAGCTGATTTCAACAGAGGTGTGAAAGTAAGTCAATGAGAAAAAGGACAGTCTGTTCAACAAATAGTGCTGAAATCCAGATATCCATATACTAAGAAAGTGAATCTTAATTCTTATCTCTTACCAAAAGTAAAAATTAGCTCAAAATGGATCATAGGCCTAAATGTAAACTCAAAACTTTAAAACTTCTAGAAGAAAATATAGGAGAGGGGCGCCTGGGTAGCTCAGTTAAGCATCCAACTTTGGCTCAGGTCACCATCTTGCAGTTTGTGAGTACAAGCCCCTCACCGGGCTCTGTGCTGACAGCTAGGAGCCTGGAGCCTGCTTTGGATTCTGTGTCTCCCTCTCCCCCTGCCCCTCCCCCACTTTCACTCTGTCTCTGGTCTCTCAAAAATAAACGTTAAATTAAAAAAAAAAAAAGAAAAAAAGAAAAAATATAGGAGAAAATCTTTACCTTGGATTTTGCATACTTCTTAGATATAATACTATAAGCACAATTCATAAAATAAAAAGCTATCAAACATCATCAAAACTGAAAACTTCTGCCTTTACCCAGATACTGTCTACAACACAAAAAGGCAAGCCCCAGAGTAGGAAAAAATGTTTTCATGTCAATGAAGGATTATATCCTGAAAACATAAAGAACTCTCAACATACAATAATAAGAAAATAAAACTCAGATTTTTTAATTGGCAAAAGATCTGAACAGACACTTCATCAAATATGTATGGATGGTAGGGCCGCCTGGCTGGCTCAGCCAGAAGAGCATGCAACTCTTGATCTCAGGGTTATGAGTCCAAGCCCTACGTTGGGCATAGAAGCTTACTTTAAAAGAGAAAAATATGTAGGGAGGGCAAAAGGGTTCAATATTATTTGTCAATACAAATTAAAACCAGAATGTGATACTACCACATACCTAACACAAGGGCTAAAATGAAAAACAAACAAACAAACAAATAAATAAATAGGTAAAAATAAAAACCCCAATCACGCCAAGTGTTGGCAAGGATACAAAGGAGAGTTCTAACCCTCATAAACTGCTGGTGGGAATGTTAGATAGTATGACTACTTTGGAAAACAGTTTGGCAGTTTCTCAACATATACCTACCATATGACCCAGTCATCCTACTTCTAAAGCTAGGCAAAAAGAAATGAAGGCATATAAACACACGAAAACTTGTACACAATTATTCATAGCGGCCTTATTTATATTGGCAAAAAACTAGAAATGATTCAAATGTCCATCAACAGGTAAATTGATATAAAAAGCAGTGGAATACTATACAGCAGAAAGGGGGGAGCATTACTGAAACATTCAACAATACAAATGAATCTCAACATAATTATGCTGAGTGCAAAAAGCCTGACAATAAGAGTACATGCTATATAATTCCACTTACATAAAACTCTAGAAAATGTAAACCAGTCTATAGTGACGAGGAGGAAGGGTGGGTGGGAGAAATAGGAAGAGAGATTATAAAGGGACATAAGGAAACTCTTGGGAGTGATGGATGTGTTGTTGTTCATTGCCTTGACTTTGGTGATGATTCAAGGGTATGTACATATGTCAAAATGTATCCAACTGTACACTTTAAATACCTGCAGTTTATGGCAATTATACTTCAATAAAGCTTTTTTTTTTTTTAATTGAGAAGAACAGATTAAACAAGAAAGCAAAATGTTGATACTTATTGAAGCTGGGTGATAAGTACATTACATTACTCCTCTCTTTTTGTGTATACTTGCAATTTTTAATAACAAAAAGATTTTGTTAGGGCATCTAGCTGGCTCAGTCAATAAGCAGAGTATGTGACTTTTAATCTCAAGGTCATGAGTTCAAGCCCCACACTGGGTACAGAACTTACTTTAAAAAGAAAAAAGGTCTTATTAAATCCCATCTATACCACTTACCAGCTATGTGAATTTTAGTAAGTCACTTAAACTTCTGAGCGTCCAATAACTAAAAAAAGGGAAAATAATAAAATGTGCCTCCTGGGATCACCATGAAGACTGAAGCAGCTAATGTGTTATAGCCAGACACAGTAGATTCTAGTAAATGACAGCTCTCTTCCCTCCCTGAACATCTAGCCTTTACTAATTTCTCCCTGCTAACTGTTACAGCTCATAGACTGAACCCATCACACTGACACTCGTGCAGGCCCTGAGCCTTTCTGATGTGCCAGTCTTGTTTCTGTGGGCAGAGCAGTCCAACAGCTTCATTGTGAGAGCTGGTTCCATCCCTCACTGGCTGAAAGATCTTGGGCAAATCACACACCTTCTCCCTACTATTTAACTTTTTATTTATTTATTTTCAGAGGGAGAGAGAGAGAGAGAGAGAGATAGAGAATGCAAGCAGGAGAGGGGGCAGAGACAAAGGGAGACAGAAAACCCCAATAAGCGCTGACAGCGTGGTACCTGAAGAGGGGCTCAAACTCATGAACCGTGAGATTGTGACCTGAACCAAAATCAAGAGTAGGAAGCTCAACCGACTGAGCCTCCCAGGCACCCCACTTTTTTTCTTTTTTTAAAAGTAGGCTCTGTGCCCAATGTGGGACTTGAACTCACAACCCCAAAAACAATAGTCGCATAGTCAGTCTACCAACCGAGCCAGCCACGTCACTGAGCAAGTGACTTACTAGATCTCAAGGTGAGTTCAAGCTGCACCACGATGGGCATAGAGCCTATTAAAAAACAAAACAAACCTCAGACCACTCAGGTAGACATACAGTATATAATTACAGACATACAGTATATAACATATAGGTTGTACTTGTGTGTCATTTTAATAAAAGCACTGGGGCGCCTGGGTGGCTTGGTCGGTTAAGTGTCTAACTCTGGCTCAGGTCATGAGCTCATAGTCTGTGAGTTCGAGCCCCACATCAGGCTCTGTGCTGGCAGCTCGGAGCCTGGAGCCTGCTTCAGATTCTGGGTCTCTCTCTCTCTCTGTTCCTCCCCCATTTACACTGTCTCTCTCTCCCTCTCAAAAATAAACAAAAAAAATTTTAATAAAAGCACTCTTTATTAGAACAATTCTCAAGGTTTTCAAGTATTTTAAGCTAAATACTACTTAGAAGAATTTTTTCTTTTTAATGCTTTTTACTTACTTTGAGAGAGAGAGGAGAGAAGGAGCAGGAGAGGGGCAGAAAGAGAGAGAGAATCCCAAGCAGTCTCTGCACTGTCAGCACAGAGCCTAATGTGTGGGGTTCAGTCTCAGAAACCATGAGATCATGACTTGAGCCAAAATCAGGAGTCAGAAGCCTAACCCACAGAACCACCCAGGCATCCCAGAAGAATGGTTTTCAATCCTCTCATTTTCCATACTCATTTTAAACAAACATTTTACAAACTTTATAAATCAGCAACAATATAACATATTTATACCTAATTTCAAAATAAACCCATATAATGTCCTAACCGTAACATAAAGGAGAAATTAATAAATTAATAAAGTTTCTCTCAGTATGTGAATACTTGCACATGACCAAACTTACTGCTAATGAAGCAGTCAGGTTTGCCTCTAAGCACAGAATCACCACGGATATGACAAACACAAATGCAGACTAGTCCAAATGTGTTGTACTGATGATTAAATACTACAAATGCCACTCAATGGGGCCACAGATTTCCCTAATTTGTATCTTTTAAAATCAATATTTTGAAGTCATGTAAAAAATATTTTGTATTATGCTTTTGTGTAATAAAAAGTTAAGATCTCGGCTCAGATAATAATAAATACACTTTTCACCTGCATGAATATCTGGAAGAAAATTAAAAAATTGTGTTGTATCTGAGACTTTTGTTGTAAAAGACTGTCCTATGCATTGCAGGACACCTAATTATTATCTAACAGTAAGGAGCACTTCCCCCAAATCATTATATCAACAAAATCACTCCTTTATGAATTTCAAAAACATTGTAGAGGAGCGAGTTCACACTGTCCACTTTTTCAGAACCACTGCTCTAGGACAATTCCTACTATTTATCAAAGTAGTAATTACCTAGAAATGTTTTTATCTAGACCTAATTGTACTCTTGTATTTAAAATAGTAATGAACCCAATTTATCATACATTTCTACTGGCAAACAATGGTGTTTCTTGTATTTGGCTATGCTGTCTTCGGTTAATTCTTGAAGGGTAAAAGAAGGTCAAGTAAAGAAAACTAGCCCCTTAACCAGTCAGAAGAATGTAAGGCCAGTACGACTGGCTCTTAATTTTCTAGACCCTTAGTAAACAAACTTACAGGTGCAGTGGCCTAAGTAACTTGCAGCTCTTCAGTACTACTGAGAGAGGGGGCATACTCACAAAATATACTGTGCTGTTGCTGAAACAGCATGTCCTTTGTCAGACTAAAACTGTGGCATGGTTGCTAAACAAACAAGGTAACAAATCAAGTGCTAACCGATAAGTGATCTTTTGTAGAGATATTCTGAAGAAAAATTACTGCTACACATTTAAACACAAAATATATTCTGGTTCCTATTTCCCTTAGTCAACCTGATTTCACAGAGAGCACCACACTCAAGAGTTCAGCCTGAGAATTCACTCAAGAGTTTCAGGTTGGGAGAGGTCTTAAGAGTTACAGACCCGGGGCACCTGGGGCACCTGGGGGGCTCAGATGGTTAGGCGTCTGTCCCTCTCTTGATTTTAGCTTAGGTCAGGATTTCACGGTTCATAAGTCTGGGCCCCGAGTCAGGCTCAGGGTGACAGTGCAGGGAACCTACTTGGGATTCTCTCCCTTTCTCTCTCTCTTTCTCTCTCTCTCTCTCTCTCTCTCTCTCTCCCCTCCCACCTCCACCCCACCCACTCGTGTGTGCACACACACACACTCTCTCTCAAAATAGATTTTAAAAAAATTACATACCCTTCTCATTTTAAAGAAAACAAGCTAACTAACTAACTAACTAACTAAATAAATAAATAAATAAATAAATACTAAGTCCCAGAGAAATTCATTATCAAGGATGACACAGAAACAGAGCCAGGACCAAAGTCAGATTTTTTTTCCCAAGCAATTAGCATACTTTTTAAATTTTTCCCCCTTATTTCTCTTTAAAAGAAATGTTCTTCACAGGGTTACCTAGCCCAGCAGAATCCTCAGTCTCCCATCCTTCTGTTTGAACCCTGAGGACAAGTATGAAACAACTATGAAAACAACTCTTCCAGGAAGCTATCAGAGGACACAGGAACTTTAGCAGTGACAATGAGCTCAACTAAACCCTTAGACTATAATTACAAACCTATAACCTGTCAATTGTTCACTGGCAGAAAGAGAGGAAAGGGTTTAAATGTTCTCAGCTTCCCTAGCAATATGCCATCAGAGCCATCAGATTTTACTTTTTTAAATCAAATGATAAGCAGAAACAAACATAAACTTGTTATACAGTTGAACAGATTTAACCAAAACCTACTCTGGAAAATCATGGAAGAAACTCTGAAATTGAAAGAGAATTTTTTTTTTTTTAATTTTAGAGAAAGAGAGTTCAAGCGGGGAGGGGGTGGGAGAGAGAGCGAGAGACAGGGAGAGCGAGAGAGAGCGAGAGAGAATGAATATCTTAAGCAGGCTCCAAGCTCAACATGGATCATGACCCTGGGATCATGACCTGACCCATAACCAAGAGTTACTCAACCAACGGAGCCACCCAGGTACCCTTTGAAAAAGAATTTTTAAAAACTAAATACAATAGCATTTACCTAGTATTTACTTCTTTCCTATTATATGATAGAGCTAGAAGAAAAGTGAATGTTCATACAAGTACATTAACACTGAAAAGGGCAGAACACTTTTAAAGAGTACTACATTTACGATCTCAAACCTTCAGGTTTCAATCACAGACCATTAAGTGATGGGATCTTGATTCATGTGGGCTTGAGTCCTCGCATCCATATTGTTCAAAAACAACAAATAAGCCTCAACTGATTTGTTTACAGTAAAGTATGCATTATACTAAGCACTAAAAATCTGAAGAGAGTAGCACTTCATTTTTTAAAGATGGTTATTTTATCTGAATCATCACAAGTCTACATAAAAGATGTCTCCAAAGATGGAGCTCCAAGGTGGCTCAGTCAGTAGAGCATTCTACTCTTAAGCTCAGGGTGGTGAGTATAATTCCCATGTTGGGCATGGAACCTACTTAAATAAAAACTAAATTAAGTTGGGGACGCCTGGGTAGCTCAGTCACTTAAGCGTCTGACTCAGGCTCAGTTCATTATCTCACAGATTTTGAGTTCGAGCCCCACAGCAAGGTCTCTGCTGTCAGCACAGAGCCCACTTGGGATCCTCTGTCCCCCTCTCTCTCTGCCCCTTCTCCGCTCATGCTCTCCCTCTCCCTCACTCTCTCTCTCACACAAAAATAAACATTTAAAAAATAATAAGAGTAATAACTGAATATAATAAACCACAGATTTATATTCTTACTACTTAACCTTAATATAGACAGAATACATTTATAAATAGTGTGCCTCTGTAAAACAAGTTTATTTTATAAGCCAGATTTATTTCAACGTCCATGAAAGCAGAACAAATATTTAAAATGACAACACAGGGGTGCCTGGGTGGCTCAGTCGGTTAAGTGTCCGACTTCGGCTCAGGTCATGATCTCATGGTCCGTGACTTCGAGCCCTGCGTCGGGCTCTGTGCTGACAGCTCAGAGCCTGGAGCCTGTTTCAGATTCTGTGTCTCCCTCTCTCTCTGACCCTCCCCCGTTCATGCTCTGTCTCTCTCTGTCTCAAAAATAAATAAATGTTAAAAAATAAAATAAAATAAAATGACAACACATACTTTACATACAGAAATGACTTCTGTGGATAACCCAGGCACAGACAAAACTTCAGTCTTAAGGAATTCTTCTCTTTTAAAACTTCCCAACAAATAATCTACAATGCACAAATAGTTCCCATCACACTACCTATCCTGAAGAGGAAAACATAGCTAAAACAGTACAAATTTAAAATTTTTTTTTTCAACGTTTTTTTTATTTATTTTTGGGACAGAGAGAGACAGAGCATGAACGGGGGAGGGGCAGAGAGAGAGGGAGACACAGAATCGGAAACAGGCTCCAGGCTCCGAGCCATCAGCCCAGAGCCTGACGCGGGGCTCGAACTCACAGACCGCGAGATCGTGACCTGGCTGAAGTCGGACGCTTAACCGACTGCGCCACCCAGGCGCCCCTAAAACAGTACAAATTTAAATAAAATATTGTTACTAAAGTTTTCCCACCCTCAAAAAATAGATTACTGTCTTTATGTCTTAAAAGACAAACTCCAAAATACATTCAAACTCAATAAAGGAATCATCTCAGATAAAATTATCCAGTATATAAATGTTACTTTTCTTAACTCTGAACAGAGTTCAGAGTAACTGTTCATAGTTAAGAAAGAGTCATCAAGTATTTAACTTTGAATTTTATCATTCTCTTTAGTCTAGCATATAGCTCATCAATAATGAACTAGACCCACAGAGATTTTATTATTTAAACACCAAGAAGTCCTTTTCATAATCTGGTTTCATCTACATGCTTTGTTGTACAACTTGGCTGGTACAACCATGGTAACTTACCTAACTTCTCTGACTTTCAGTTTCCTAATTTATCAATAAGAATAAGCAATTTCCACCTTGCAGCATTAGTGTAAGAATTAAATAAAATGGTGCATACAGAAAAGCACCTTGCATAGCACATGACAAAAAGCACTCAATAACCAATGACTAATATTAATTTATAATAATACTTGTTTCTTTCCAATAAAAGGAACAGCCATGACTCCTTTTCACAGCATACAACCATCAGCCTTGACTGCCTGGTATGAAAGGAATTAGAGCTCCTCAAAAGGTGGTCTCTAGTGACCCACCAGGTGGTTTGCTCTTGTGCATTTCCCAAAATTACAATTTATACAGAAATCCCACAAAACAGTTCTGGGTTAGCTGAGCTGTACTAATTCCTCTTGGGTAACAGTTGACATGATGCTTCAAGTCTTAGCAAATGTATTTTTACTTCCTTGTTACAGCATTTATTTTTGTTAAATACTTCTTACTATCATGTTGTATCACTCTTTCTAAGATAAATGGTTCAAGGGGTGCCTGGGTGGTTCAGTCGGTTAAGCATCTGACTCTTGGTTTTGGCTCAGGTCATGATCTCAAGGTTGTGAAATCAGGCCCCACATTGTGCTCTGCACTGTTCTGCTCTAAGCATGGAGTCTACTTGGGATTCTCTCTCTGTCCCTCACCTGCATGTGTACAAAGCACAATCTCTAAATAAATGAATAAATAAATAGATAAATTCCAGTTAGTTAGCATTTAGTGTAATATTAGTTTCAGAATAAATAAAATCTTAAAAAAAAAAATAGAGCACTTAAATTTCTAAGACACCTCATAATAAATCCTACTAAGAAAAAAAAGTTTCAAATACATGCAAATTTCAAATACTCCTCTGAAATAAGTTTAAATTAACTACAGTTTATCAGTTAATGGAATGCCCTAAGTAGACTTCACAGAATGCTAACGTATGTATTTGACACTTACGTTATGTTAGAAACTGTATTTTTTCAATTTTAATTGTACCACTGCCATTATTTTTTCCTTAAAAAAAATTCCATCCTCAGCACACTCTGGGTACTAACAGAATTCAGCATTCGAAAGATATTCTGGGGTTTTGTTGGGAAATATTACACATAGATCAATGGAATAGAATAGAAAACCCAGAAATAAACCCACAATTATATGGTCAATTAATCTCCAACAAAGAAGGCAAGAATACACAATGGGAAAGAGTCTCTTCAATAAATGGTGTTGCTAAAGCTGGACAGCTACATGCCAAAGAATGAAACTGGACCACTTTCTTATACCACACACAAAAATAAACTCAAAATAGATAAAGGACCTAAATGTGAGACCTGAAACCCTAAAAATTCTTGAAGAGAACACAGGCAGTAATTTCTCTGACATTGGCTATAGCAACATTTTTCTAGATATGTCTTGTGAGGGCAAGGGAAATAAAAGCAAAAATAAACTATTGGGGCTACATCAAAATATGCAAAGCAAAGAAAACAATCAACAAAACTAAAAAGCACCCTACAAAATGGGAAAAGATATTTACAAATGACATATCAGATAAAGGGTTAGTATCCAAAATATACAAAGAACTTACCCAGCTCAACATCCAAAAAACAAATAATCCAATTATAAAATGAACAAAAAATATGAACATTTCTCAAAGAAGACAAACAGATGGCCAACAGGCATATGAGAAGATGCTAGGCATCACTCATCATCAGGGAAATGCAAATCAAAACTACAATGAAATATCACCTCACATTTCTCAGAATGGCTAAAATCAACATAAGAAACAAGTGTTGGCAAAGATGTAGAGAAAAAGGAACCTTCTTGCACTGTTGATGGGAACGTAAACTGGTGCAGCCACTCTGGAACAGTATGGAGGTTCCTCAAAAAATTAAAAATAGAACTACCCTACGATCCAATAACTGCATTACTGGGTATTCACCCAAATAATACGAAAACACTAAATCAAAGGAATACATGCACCCCAATGTTTATAGCAGCATAATTTACAATAGCCAAGATACAGCAGCAGCCCAAGTGTCCAGTGATAGATGAATGGATAAAAAAGATGTGGTATACATATGCAATGGAACGTTATTAGCAATAAAAAGAATGATATCTTGCCATTTGCAACAACATGGATACAGCTAGAGAGTATAATGCTAAGCAAAAAAAGGCAGAGAAAGACAAAAAGCACATGATTTCCCTCATATGTGAATTTAAGAAACAAAACAAATGAGCACAGGAAATAAGAGAGAGAGAGAGAGAGAGAGAAGAGAAACACCAAGAAACAGACACTCAATTATACAGAACTGATGGTTACCAAAGGGGAAGTGGGTGGGGCTATGGGTGAAATAGGCAATGGGAATTAATGAGTGCACTTGTCAAGATGTGCACTGGGTGGGGGCGCCTGGGTGGCTCAGTTGGTTAGGCGGCCGACTTCGGATCAGGTCATGATCTCGCGGTCCATGAGTTCGAGCCCCGCGTCGGGCTCTGTGCTGACAGCTCAGAGCCTGGAGCCTGCTTCATATTCTGTGTCTCCCTCTCTCTGACCCTTCCCCGTTCATGCTCTGTTTCTCCCTGTCTCAAAAATAAACATTAAAAAAAAAAAAAAAATTAAAAAAAAAAAAAAGATGTGCACTGGGTGATGTATGGAATTGTTCAATTACTATTTTGTACATGTGAAACTAATATAACACTGTATGTTAACTACACTGGAATTAAAACTAAATTAATTTTTTTAATGCAGTGAATCTCAAAATGCGTAGGGAACATCAAATTACAGGGTATTCTACAATTCAAAACATTTACCCTACTTTGTTTTTTACACCTCCCACTGATAATCACTGAACAAATGTTTGAAATAAGCTACATAAATTAGCTATGTTTATTTAAAAGGCATTAGAAAATTTTAAATAACATACACATTCCAAACAACTTTTTAAAAGTCATAATTATCAAGTAAAAGTATAAACAAATTTAGATACAACAATGGTATTCCAATGGGGAGACGAAACATTGTTGGCATTATTTCTTCAGACAAAATGGGCTGATGAAAAATTTTTAATTCACCAGATTCCTAAATCTAAAGAATGTTGGTAATTTCCTATAAAGATTATTTTTCTTAAAGTTGTATCACCCCATTATTCAAAAATACACTGCTGGGGTGCCTGGGTGGCTCAGTTGGTTATGCGCCCGACTTCGGCTGAGGTCATGATCTCACAGTTTGTAGGTTCAAGCCCCACATCAGGCTCTGAGCTGACAGTGCAGAGCCTGCTTGGGATTCTCTGTCTCCCTCTCTCTCTGTCCCTCCCTGCTCACTCTCTATCTAGCTCTTTCTCAAAATAAATATTCAATTTAAAAAATTTGAAACATTTAAAACATTTAAAAAATGTTTTAAAATAGGGGCACCTGGGTGGCTCAGTCAGTTAAACATCCGACTTTGGCTCCAGTCATGATCTCATGGTTCATGGGTTCAAGCCCATCGTTGGGCTCTATGCTGACAGCTCAGGGCCTGGAGCCTGCATCAGATTCTGTGTCTCCCTCTCTCTCTGCCCCTCTCCCGCTCATGCTCTGTGTCTCTCTGTCTCTCGAAAATAAATGTTAAAAATTTTTTTTCAAAATTTAAAAAAAATTTAAAATTAAAAAAAATATACACTGCTAACCTGTTTAAGATGTTCCATTCAAAATAAATGGTCTTGGGGCACCTGGGTAGAATGAAACTAAACCACTTTCTTACACCATTCACAAAAATACACTCAAAATGGATAAAAGACCTGAATGTGAGACAGGAAACCATCAAAACCCTAGAGGAGAAAGCAGGAAAATACCTCTTTGACCTCAGCCACAGCAATTTCTTACCTCACACATCTCCAAAGGAAAAGGAATTAAAAGCAAAAATGAACTACTGGGACCTCATCAAGATAAAAAGCTTCTGCACTGCAAAGGAAACAATCAACAAAACGAAAAGGCAACCCAAGGAATGGGAAAAGATATTTGCAAATGACATATTGGATAAAGGATTAGTATTCAAAATCTATAAAGAACCCAACTTCACACACACAAAACAAATAATCCAGTGAAGAAATGGGCAGAAGACAAACATAGAGACTTTTCTAAAGACATCCAGATAGCCAACTGGCACATGTAAAGATGCTCAACGTCACTCCTCAGGGAAATACAAATCAAAACCACACTGAGATACCACCTTACACCAGTCAGAGTGGCTAAAATGAACAAATCAGGAGACTATAGATGCTGGAAAGGATGTGGAAAAACGGGAACCCTCTTGCACTGTTGGTGGGAAGGCAAACTGATGCAGCTGCTCTGGAAAACAGTGTGGAGGTTCCTCAGAAAATTAAAAATAGATCTACTCTATGACCTAGCAATAGCACTGCTAGGAATTTACCCAAGGGATACAGGAGTGCTGATGCATAGGGGCACTTGTACCCCAATGTTTACAGCAGCACTTTCAACAATAGCCAAATTATGGAAAGAGCCTAAATGTCCATCCACTGACGAATGAATAAAGATGTGGTTTATATACACAATGGAATACTACTCGGCAATGAGAAAGAATGAAATCTGGCCATTTGAAGCAATGTGGATGGAACTGGAGGGTATTAGGCTAAGTGAAATAATTCAGGCAGAGAAAGACAGATACATATGTTTTCACCCATATTTGGATCCTGAGAAACTTAACAGAAGACCATGGGGGAGAGGAAGAGGGAAAAAAAAATACAGAGAGGGAGGGAGGCAAACCATAAGAGACTCTTAAACACTGAGAACAAACTGAGGGTTGATGGAGGTTGGGGGAGAAGGGAAAGTGAGTGATGGGCACTGAGGAGGGCACCTGTTGGGATGAGCACTGGGTGTTGCATGGAAACCAATTTGACAATAATTATATTTAATATATAAAAAAATAAAAATAAAAAATAAAGGTTTTTTTCAAAATTTAAAAAAATTTAAAAATTAAAAAAATATATACTGCTAACCTGTTTAAGATGCTCCATTTAAAATAAATGGTCTTGGGGTGCCTGGGTGACTCAGTCGGGTAAGCAACTGACTTTGGCTCAGGTCATGATCTAATGGTTTGTGAGTTTGAGCCCCGCATCAGGCTCTGTGCTGACAGCTCAGAGCCTGCTTCAGATTCTGTGTCTCCCTCTCTCTCTCAAAAACAGACATTAAAAAAAATTTTTTAATAAAATACAAAAAAATTTTTTAAATAAAAAATTAAAATAAAACAAAACAAAATAAAATAAAATAAAACAAAACAAAATAATGTCTTGGGGCACCTGGGTGGCTTGGTCGGTTGAGCATCTGATTTCAGCTCAGGTCATGATCTCGCAGTCTGTGAGTTTGATTCTGGAGCCTGCTACCGATTCTGTGCCTCCCTCTCTCTCTGCCCCTCCCCTGCTCACACTCTGTCTCTCTCACTCTCAAAAATGAATAAATGTTAATAAAAAAATTTTTTAATAAATGGTCTTGATTCAAACATTGATTTTTAAATATATTTTTGATGTTTATTTATATTTGAGAGAGAGAGAGAGAGAGGGTGCAGGAGAGAAGGGGTTAGGGACAGAAAGAGATAGAGACACAGAATCTAAAGCAGGCTCCAGGCGCTAAGCTGTGAGCACAGATCCTGATGCAGGGCTCAAACTGACAAACAGTGAGATCATGACCTGTGCCGAAGTCAGACGCTTAACTGACTGAGCCACCTAGGCGCCCTTCAAATATTAATTTTTTATTAAGTAATGCTAATTAAGTTCTTCATTGTTCTATTTTTTAGTCTGCCCTCCCTTCTTCTAACCTAAATATTCGATCATGCTTATCAACAAGATAATAAATAATTCAAATTAGATACATATTTCCAAGTAGTTTTATTTCATCCCCACAATGTTCTCCCCTCACCCTATCCCTTCTGTTCCACTTCTAAATGGATGGTACTTTTGGGCATGGGAACTAATTGTTAAGCCTATTTAAATCACTGTTGACCATAATCATGTTTTAAGTTAAAAACATTTTTTTTTAATGTTTACTTATTTTTTTAAGAGAGAGAGAGACAGAAGGTGAGCAGGGGAGGGGCAAAGAGAGAGGGAGACACAGAATCCGAAGCAGGCTCCAGGCTATGAGCTGTCAGCGCAGAGCCTGACATGGGGCTCAAACCCACAGACTGCGAGATCATGACCTAAGCCGAAGTCGGACACTTAACCAACTGAGCCACCCAGACGCCCCAGGTAAAAGGATTATTTTACTAAATAGATAAAATTAGTAAGACAAAAACTTACTACCAATATCTAGTTCAAAACATGGTGACTTTATTCTTTAGCCTTTGAAGACACAGCTGAGGGAATTCTCCTACATGATGGGCAAGTATTCCTTATTTTTAAACATTTTTATTGTTTAAAGTAATAAAAAAGTACACCAAAAGTATGCAATGAGTTACTATAAAGCAAACACCTACTGTAAAGCAAACCACAGTCCAAACCCAGAAATAGAACACTGCAAGCACTCAGAGCCTCCTTGGGTGTCCCTCTAAGATAGCAAACCCCTTCTTCTCCCTAACCTCTCACCACAACTCTGACTTCTGAAACAAGTTCTTTTCTGTTTTTTAATCACTGTGGCTAATAGTAGAGGAGTGAAGCAAATAATTCGCGTTTATTGGATATACTCTGACACCTACTATACAGATACATATATTTTAGGCAAAAGTTTCATCATCCAGACAATTGTTTCTGTTTCTCATTACAGTGGCAATGGGTCCAACAGACCTACTGGGTGTTTCTGTCCTTTGGGGTTTTGGGGGGTGGGGGGTATGTCACGCATCTTCATCCCAGAAACATTATCCAATCAATTCTGGTACCTATTTATAACAAGTGACATCATGACAATAAGAAATGACTATCTAGTAAAGGATACCCACATGTAAGTGCTGTGAGGGTGAGTCATGAGCCAAATTGTACAAGTGTGTGGTGATGCTGGTGAGTAACTAACCAACAGCCCTCACATCTAGGAACTGAATCAGTGCCAGAAAGCCATCTGGATGGCAAACAGTAACATGAGAAGAATTTTAAATAGCTTTACAGCTGTAGAAAAAAGAACTATTCCAGGCTCTGAACCTTTTAGCTCTGTCTGCTGTCATTTTGAAAATAAGTTGTAATACATAAAAATTAAAGCAGCATCCTAAAAAGCTGGCATTTCTCCCAAACCACTTCAGGATTACTACTTTAGACACTAGTTTAACTTTGGTGTATGCAAGTATTTCTTTGTCTATTTAAATGCTTTTCTTCGGAGACCAATTATCCTCCTAAGCCATCCAGCCATGAATGACAAAATGCTTCTGTGTGTAGCTTCCATTTCTCCTTCACTACTGACAGTAAACAGAGAATTCGAAAAAATAAAAAAAGCTAGAAAAATGAAAGAGATATTTCCCTTGGTACCAACACTCTCTTTCACTGTCTATTCTATCTGGAGGACACGGTAAGTCCGGAGAGGCAGGCTGAGTGTCATTTCAGTGCTAGGCTTGACCAAGAGAAAAAGAAAAAAAAAAAAAAAGGAATTCAAGTTAATAAATATTTATTAGCTACTTATAGTTTTCAAGATACTGTAACACACATGTGACTGGGGGAAGAAGGGCTTACAAAAATAAAACATGAAGCAGTCTGCAACCCAGCCTGTACCAGAGCACCTAGGTCAGCTGAGAGACATGAATGGGAGATTTGTCTATTTTGTTTCATTCAGATTATGCACCTTCTTAGATTGCTGGAAGTAATAAAACAGAGAGAGATAGTAAAGGCTCATATTACTGACTGTAATATTTTGCACCTCAACCCTTATAGAACCTCAATCACAAGAGATGATGATGGACTATTGGAAAAGGGAAGTATAAAATACCTGCCTGAACTTCACAAAGGAAGCTGGAAGGTAGTGTCTGGGGATCAGACCTCACCTGAAAAGCTGAGGCAGTACCACAGTATCACTGTCATGAAACCCCACCACCACTGCCACACACTACTCTGCCTATGACATGTGCACCACAGAACAAGTGCTGGGAGTTACAAGGTTTGGAGTATAGTAATTCATCATAGGTCACTAGGTCTAGGTTCTCAAAAAATCTGAAATCTTCATCTATTTATGCTTCAAACTCTGCTTTTGGCTATTGTTCTGTATTTAATTTATAACAAGGCTCTACAGTTAATCTAATAAATCACATTTTATTTCAAAAACCTCAAATACAGCATTATTTTTCTTTGAATCACTTTATTTCATAACCAGACCTTACAGATGCTCTTTTTTTTTTTTTAGTTTTTACCAACCTAGACTTTCACTTTTTATAATTTTATTTTTTAAAATTTACATCCAAATTAGTTAGCATATAGTGAAACAATGATTTCAAGAGTAGATTCAAATACAGCATTATTTTTAAGACAATTACTTTTCTACTTGCCACAAGAACTTTAAAGATCTACTCTCTTAGCAACTGTCAAATACATAATGCAGTATTATTAACTATAGTCACCATACTCTACATTACACCCCCATGACTTATTTATAACTGGAAATTTGTACCTTTTGATCCCCTTTACTCATTTTGCCCACACCCCACCCCTGCCTCTGGCAATCACCAGTTTATTCCCTGTATTAATTAGTTGTTTTGGGTTTTATTTCTTTTTTAAAATTCCACACCTAAGTGCCATCATATACTTGTCTTTCTCTGAATTATTTCTTAGAATAACGCCCTCAAGATCCACCTGTGTTGTCACAAAAGATTTCCTTCTTTTTATACCTAAATAGTATTCGTGTGTGTGTGTGTGTGTGTGTGTGTGTGTGTGTGCCACAACTTCTTTATCCATTCATTCATCAATGGACACTTAGGTTGCTTCCTCACCTTGATTACTGTACATAATGCTGCAATGAACATAGAGACATCTTTTTCAGTTAGTGTTTTCATTTCTTTCAGATAAATACCCAGAAGTGGGACTGTTGGATCATACAGTAGTTTTGTGAGGAATCTCCATACTACTTTCCATTTTGGCTCCACCAATTTACATTTCCACCAGCAGTGCACAAGGGATCCCTTTTCTATACATTCTCACCAATACTTATATTGCCTCTCTTTTTGATATTAGCCATTCTAAATAGGGCAAGGTAATGATCTTGTTGAGGTTTTTTATGGTAATTTCCCTGATGACTAGTGATGTTGAACACCTTTTCATGTACCTGTTGGACATTTGCAAGTCTTCTTTGGAAAAATGTCTATTCAGATATCTAATTTGGGTGAGGGCAGGGCACATCTAACTTGTATGGGTTCCTTATACCTTTTGGATACTAACCCTTCATCAGGTATATGATTTGCAAGTATTTTCTCCCATTCAATAGGTTGCCTTTTCATTTTATTGATGGTTTCCTTTGCTGTGCAGAAGTTTTTCAGTTTGATGTAGTCCCATTTATTTTTGCTTCTATCGCCTTTGCTTTTGGTATCAAATCCAAAATATCATTGCCAGAATCAAAACAGGAAAAGTAACTGCATATGTTTTCATCTAGGAATTTATGGGTTCAGATCTTAAGTTCACATCTTTAATCTGTATTAATTTTTGTGTGTGGTGCAAGATGGATTCAATGCCATTCCTTTGTATGTGGTTGTCCAGCTTTTCCAGCACCTTTTATTGAAGGGATCGTCCTTACCTCCACTGCATTTTCTTGGCTCCTTTGTCATAAATTAATTAAACATGTATGCATGGCTTTATTCCTGAGCTCTCTATTCTGTTCCATTGATCTACATGTCTGTTTTATAACAGTATCACACTGTTTTGATTACTATAACTTTGTAATATATTTTGAAATGAGGAAGTGGGATGTCTCTAGCCTTGTTCTTTCTCATGATTACTTTGCCTACTCAGGATCTTCTGTGGTTCCATATTTAGGATTGTTTATTCTATTTCTGTAAAAAACAAAAACAAAAACAAAAGTTTTTGTTTTTCTGTAAAAACAAAAACAAAAACAAAACAAAACTAGAATTATAATAGGGATTGCACTGAATCTGTAGATTGCTTTGAGTTGTATGGACATTTTTACAACATTATTTTTTCCAATCCAGGAACACAAGCTATTATTCTGTTCAGTATGTCTTCTTTATTTCATCAATGTCCTGTAGTTTTATGTGTGCAGGTCTTTCATCTCCTTTGTCATATTTATTCCTAGATATCTTATTCTTTTCGTTGCAATTGTAAATGGGACTGTTTTAATTTCTCTAATAGTCTGTCAGTAGAATATAGAATTTTGCAGATTTTTGTAGACTGATTTTTGTATTTGCCAACTTTACTGAATTTATTTTGTATTTGCCAACTTTACTGAATTTATTACTTCTAACAGCTTTTTGATGAAGTCTTTAGGGTTTTCTACATCTTATCTTCATTTCTTCATCTGCTAAGAGTGACAATTTTAATTCCTTTCCGATTTGCAGGCCTTTTATTTCTTGTCCTTGCCTAACTGCTCTGGCTAGGTCTTCCAATAATATGTTCAATAAAAGGGGTGAGAGCAGGCATCCTTTGCTTGTTCCTTGATCTTACAGGAAAATTCTTCACATTTTCACTACTGAGTATGATGTTAGCTGTGGCTGGTCATACATGGCCTTTATTATTAGTTGACTTATGTTTTTCTCTGTACTCTGTTGAGAATTTTTATCATAAATGGATGTCAAATTTTGTCAAATGCTTTTTCTGTATCTATTGAGATGATAACATGGTTTCTAAACCTTTATTTTGTTAATGTGACATATATCACTGATTTATGGATCTTGAACCATCTTTGCATCCCCAGAATAAATTCTAATTGATCACAGTGTATGATTCTTTTAATGTATTGCTGAATTCAGTTTACTAATATTTTGTTGAGGATTTTTGCACCTATTATTCATCAGGAATATTGGTCTATAATTTTCTTTTCTTGTGGGTCCTTGTCTGGTTTTGCTATCAGTGTAATGCTGGCCTCATAAAATGAGTTTAGAAGAATTTGCTCCTCCTCTGTTTTTTGAAAGAAGTTTGAGAAGGTTGGTATTAATTCTTCTTTAAATGTTTGGTAGAATTCACCACTGAAGCCATCTGGTCCTGGACTGTTGTTTGTTGCAAAATTTTCAGTTACTGATTCAATTTCCTTATCAGTAATCTGTCCAGATTTTCTACTTCATGATTCAGATTTGATCAAATATATGTTTCTAAGAACTGATCCATTTCTTCTGGGTTGTCCAATTTGTTGGTGTTAAAACAGCATTATTTTTGTCTCTCATCTTCTTAATACACCATTTAAAATACTGCTTTGTTGTGGAATGTGATTTTCAATTTTATTCATTCATACCACCCACATCATTTACTGTCACAAATGACTTACTAAGAGAAGAAATAAACTAGAAAATGTCATTATTATCAATTTCATACCACTAACACAAAAGCTAAACAAAAATGTTTCCTCACTGAATGCAGCTCTTAAAACCAAACTATACTTTTCCTCTTGATCATTTTTTCAAGTAAAAGCTACTATTAGAGGTTCATTTATTTCCCAGTTTCCAAAATGACACCATCTGGAAACTGAGGAGATACTCTCAAGGAATTTAAAATATATTGGCTAAAACACTGAAATTAAAGAAAGCTTTAAGAATCCAAAGCAGGGGGCGCCTGGGTGGCTCAGTGGGTTAAGCGTCCAGGTCGTGATCTCACACAGTTCGTGAGTTCAAGCTCCGCGGCAGGCTCTGTGCTGACAGCCTGGAGCCTGGAGCCTGCTTCAGATTCTGTGTCTCCCTCTCTCTCTGCCCCTTCCCCAGGTCATGCTCGCACTCTGTCTCTGTCAAAAATAAATAAACTTAAAAATTTTTTTTTTTTTTTTTTTAAAGAATCCGAAGCAGGCTCCAGGCTCCAAGCTCTCAACACAGGGCTCGAACTCATGGACTGTAAGATCATGACCCGAGCTGAAGTGGGACACTTAACCGACTGAGCCACCCAGGTGCCCCTGCACAATGCATTTTTAATTCCCTGATAGAAATGAACATATTGACAGCCTTATTTCTCCTCCTGACTAGTCATCTGAATAGAATTACTATATTTTTAATAAGTTTAGACACACAAAGTATGTGAATTTGAGGCATATATACAAAAGAGTGCAAAGGGAAGGGGATTTTTTAACACATGCTAGAAGGAAGAGAGGAAGTTAGCTAAGCAAAGTTGAGAAAGAACATATGCAAAGACCTAAGAAGCCTTAATCATCTGAGGAGTTCAAAGACAGCTATGAGGGACACAGAGAAGCAGAAAACAGAAGCAGGATGATACTAGAGAGGTAGGCCATGTTAAGGTGTTCTTGATATATAAATAAATAAATAAATAATAAAAATAAAATAACAGGAGTGCCTAGGCGGCTCAATCAGTTAAGTGTCCAACTTCAGCTCAGGTCATGATCTTGCAGTTTGTGGGTTCGGGCCCCATGCCGGGGTCTGTGCTGACAGCTCAAGGCCTGGAGCCTGTTTCAGATTCTGTGTCTTCCTCTCTCTCTCTCTCCCTTCCCCACTCACACTGTGTGTGTGTCTCTCTCTCTCAAAAATAAAAATAAACAATAAAAAAAAAAAAAAACAGAAAAAGATTCAATGAAGAATGTTGAACAAGTGAATAAAATAGGTGGGTGAGGGGCACCTGGGTAGCTCAGTCAGTTAAGCATCCAACTCTTGATTTTGGCTCAGGTAATGATCTCACAGTTCATGAGTTCAAGCCCCGCCTCAGGCTCAGGCTGGCAGTGCAAAGCCCGCTTAGGATTCTCTCTCTCCCCCTCTTTCTCTGACCCTCCCATTCTTGAGCTCTCTCTCACTCTTTCTCAAAATAAACTGTAAAAAAATAGGTGGGTGGGATGTGGATAAAATAGGTGAAGGGCATTAACAGTATATTTACTATAATGATCACTAGGTATTGTACAGAACTGTTCAATCACTATATTGTACACCTGAAACTAGTATAACATTACATGAAAATTATACTGGAATTAAAATTTTAAAATGATCAAATAAACAATTCTTATAAAATTTAGTGTGAAAATATACAAAAATTATATAAATCAAAAATCATAGAAAAATGGGCAAAATAATTAAATACAAATTTCACAGCAGCCAGAAAAACCCATAAACACATGGTGGAAAAATATTCAGCCTCATTAGTCACCAAGGCAACATAAATTAAAATCACAAGGGGGGCGCCTGGGTGGCTCAGTTAGTTAGCCCTCTGACTCCGGATTTTGGCTCAGGTCATGATCTCACAGTTTGTGAGATCAAGCCCCATGTGGGGCTCTTGCTGAGAGCACAGAGCCTGCTTGGGATTCTTTCTCCTCTCTCTCTGCCACTTCCTCTGCTTGTGCATGTGTGATCTCTCTCTCTCTCTCAAAAATAAATAAACTTAAAAAAAAGTCATTTCAATTAAAAAAAAACAAAACCACAAGGAGATACCATTTCACAGATCACTGCTGGTGGGAGAATACATTGAATCAACCTCTTCCAAAGAGTCTGGCACCAAAAATTCCATTACTAGGTATACAGCCTTGAAAAAACTCTTAATCTATGATGTCACATGTACCTGAATGTTAAATGTCGAATTTTTCATACTATCTGAAAACTAGACACAACCTAAATGTATATTAATAGAATGGATCAGTAAGTTCTACTGAATATTTCAACAAAATGGAAAATTAAGAAAATATAGCTACACACATAACTATGAATGGACCCTGTAAACAATGTTAGGAAAAAAAAGAATATGCACAATATGATTTCATTTACTCAAGTATAAATACAAAGTATTGGTCAAAGATATAAATGTAGATGGTACGGCCACAGAAAAACAAGGAAGCAACAAAAAATTCAGCTAAGAGTAGTTTAGGGAGAGGAAGAAAAAAAACAATAGAGTAACGCACATAGAACTGGCCTGCCTATCATGCAGAAGTTTTATTTTTCTATTGTTCTTTAAATTCTAAACTTAAGGTTTTATGTGCTCTTCTGTATATATGCTAAATTTCACTTTTTTTTAATGGATTAAGAGCAATAACATATGTAAACCTCCTAGGCAGCACCAGGCATGAAGAGTCCATTTGATGGGAACCCATTTCCCATTCTGCTCTGTGACCTTCATGCCAAGTTCCACATTTTTCCTCTCACCTGCAGTTGCCTGTCCACCAGCACTGCTCCAACCAAAGAATCCTGACCATCCTCATGTCCTTACTGCTTCCCCTTATAACCTTTATCTAGATTCTGGGAGGGAACTGAAATTAGCAGCTAGGGCAAGGAGTTTTGATCCTGCTAAAGTTTATTCCTATTACCCTTGTTAATATCTAGATAGTGAGTTCCTGTACAAAAGGGACAGGATCTTTTATCTTTCAGGTTCTGTACAGTGCCTGATACAAGACATCAGTAACTATCTGCTCAATGATGAATAAATAAATACAAACAGTATAAAGCTCAGCTACTAGCTGAAAATAAAATTAAAGTTTAAAATCACGCTGGTGCTTATTCACGTCCCCTAGGCCCTTTCACAGCATTCTGTTTTGTTTTAATGTTTATTTATTTTTGAGAGAGACAGAGAGACAGAGACAGAGCCTGAGCAGGGGAGACGCAGAGAGAGAGGGAGACACAGAATCCAGAGCAGGTTCCAGACTGAGCTATGAGCACAGAGCCTGATGCTGGACTTGAACCCACAAACCATGAGGTCATGACCTGAACTGAAGTCGGAAGCTTAACCGACTGAGCCACCCAGGAGCCCCTTCTTTTGTTTTAAATTGAAATAAGTTGACACTGGAGCGCCTGGGTGGCTCAGTCGGTTAAGCATCTGACTTCGGCTAAGGTCATGATCTTGTGGTTTGTGAGTTCAAGCCCCGCATCAGGCTCTATGCTGACACCTCGGAGCCTAAAGCCTGCTTCAGATTCTGTGTCTCCCTCTCTCTCTGCCCCTTCCCGCTCATGCTTTCTCTCTCTCGTTCTCTCAAAAATAAATAAACACTAAAAAAAAAAATTGAAATAAAAAAGAAACATAGTTGACATACAATGTTATATTAGTTTCAGATATTCAACATAGTAATTCAACAATTTTATAGCCCCATTACAGTTTTTTCTTTTTTAATGTTTATTTTTGAGAGGGAATGAATGAGAGGCAGAGAGAGAGACAGCATCTGAAGCGGGCTCTGTGCTGACAGCAGAGCACCTGATGCAGGGCTCAAACCCATGAATCATGAGATCATGACCTGAGCCAAAGTTGCACACTTAACCAACTGAACCACCCAGGTGCCCTAGCCGCTTCACAGTTTTAAAGAAGACTCTCCTGACTACTCAAGAACAGCAGAAAGGTACCTCCAAAGTTGCTTTAAAAATATCTGCCCACTGGGGCGCTACAGTGGCTCAGTCAGTTAAGCAACTGACTTTGGCTCAGATCATGATCTCACAGTTCCTGAGTTCAAGCCCCACATTGGGCTCTATGCTACTGGTTCAGAGCCTGGAGCCTGCTTTGGATTCTGTGTCTGTCTCTCTCTGCCCCTCCCCTGCTTGTACTCTCTCTCCCAAAATAAACATTTAAAAAAAAATTTTTTTAAGTTTAAAAAGAAATATATGCCCACTAAAATAGTGAATTTGTCATCATGGGCTGTATATAATGATTTCAAATCATTAATAGTTCTTAAAACTTTAAATAAAAAATTAACACCCTTTTTTTTAATGTTTTTATGTTTATTTATTTTTGAGAGAGAGAGCACGCAAGCACGTGAGCAGGTAGAGACAGAGAAAGAGAGGGAGGCACAGAATCGGAAGCAGGTTCTGGGCTCTGAGCTGTCAGCACAGAGCCCGACGTGGGGCTCAAACTTACAAATCATGAGATCATGACCTGAGCCAAAGTTGGATGCTTAACCAACTGAGCCACCACCTATGTACCCCAAAGTAACATTCTTTTTAAAAGTAACATAAATTTATTTTCTATTTCAACTTTAACTTACAAATTTTTACAAAATTATACTTAAAATGTATCCTATGTATTATGCATAAGACTTGTTAATCTTCCACATAAATGAAACAATGTTATTTAATAACATATGTGACTATTTAGCATGCTCTTATATTGGAAAACTGTATTGAGATCAACAAGGCAGCCATTTATTCTGCCCTTATATACTACTTCCTCTGTCATGTGGCAGTCAAAAGGCTAAGTGAGATGCTTGCAGCAAAGAAAACAGTTTTGAAAGGTCATGCTACACAGATAGCCAGAATTTCCTTCACAATATCCTTACTGTCTATGGTAGACTATATGACAATCTGACCACAGTTATTCTCTGAGTAAAAGCAAAACCCATGTTATCAAAGGACCAGAAACAGTAGGCACTCAACAATATGATCTTTATGAACATTTTTTCTAACTGCGTAAACACTCAATACACATTGAAGAAAAAGAACCCTGAGGCAAAGACAAGAACTGGAGAAGGGGACCTAGTAAAGACCAGAACACAAGTTTAAAACACTCAGTTTATTCAGTGTTCATGTAACATGGTAAGAAGCTTCTAAAGTAAGCTTTTTGAAATTAAAACATGTCATTTACCAACAAAAGGCATAATTATAATAGTGAAGACAATGACTATGATCTATTTCAAAATTCTCAAATCTTAGCAACATGGATGGAACTGGAGTGTGTTATGCTAAGTGAAATAAGTCATACAGAGAAAGATACCATATGTTTTCACTCTTATGTGGATCCTGAGAAACTAAACAGAAGACCATGGGGGAGGGGAAGGAAAAAAAAAAATTTAGAGAGGGAGAGAGCCAAACCATAAGAGACTCTTAAAGACTGAGAATAAACTGAGAGTTGATGGGAGGGCAAGGTGGGAGGGAGGGGAAAGTGGGTGATGGGCACTGAGGAGGGCACCTGTTGGGATGAGCACTGGGTGTTGTATGGAAACCAATTTGACAATAAATTAAATATTAAAAAGAATTTCAAATCTTAATGACAATTACAATCAAGGTGCAAAGTTTGAAAAAACCTCTGCAGGAGCTATAATCCCATCGATATTCTTTGCCCTTAATAATTCTTATTGGTCTATTTATGCATCTGAACACAGAATATCTTTTCTGAACTGTTACACAGACAATGTGTTAGTCAACAGCAAGATGAAAACTTCTCTACATCCTTACAAAATTTCCAATCTCAAAGGTTAACAAGTATACTCTTTGGGGGGTAAAAATCATTCTAGGGGCGCCTGGGTGGATGAGTGAGTTAAGCGTCTGACTTTGGCTCAGGTCATGGCCTCACAGTTCGTGAGTTGGAGCCCTGCATCAGGTTCTCTGCTCTCAGCACAAAGCCTGCTTCAAATCCTCTGTCCCCCTCTCTCTGTGTCCCTATCTCTGTTTGTGCTGTCTCTCCCTCTCTCTCTCTCAAAAAAAAAAATAAATAAACATTAAATAAAAAAATCATTCTAGCTCATTTAATCATCTTGTCCTATCCTGGGAAATCATAGTTATTCCTGCCTACTAATCAAAACACATAGCTTTCTCCTGAGCCAAGCAAAAGTACTTAGTACATTTGTTATCGTAAGCAAGTTATACAGACACAGTAACCATAAGTTTCTGGCAACACATTCTTTTTTGTTGTTTGTTTATTTTTGAGAGAGACAGAGAGAGAGAGAGAGAGAGAGAGAGAGAGAGGGAGGGAGGGGCAGAGAGACAGGGAGACACAGAATCTGAAACAGGCTCCAGGCTCTGAGCTTTCAGCACAGAGCCCGACGCGGGGCTTGAATTCACAAACCGCGAGATCAGGACCTGAGCTGAAGTTGGTCGCTTAACTGACTGAGCCACCCAGGTGCCCCTAACACATTCTTTTTAAGCCTCCAAAATTTTAATTCCTGTGAGGCTCTCTCATTAAAATTTAACTAGAATACAAATCTCTTGGGGCACCTGTCTAGCTCAGTCTGTTAAGCATCTAAGTCTTGATTTCAGTTCAGGACATGACTGCGCTGACAGTGCGGAGCCTGGTTGGGATTTTCTCTCCCTCTCTCAAAATAAATAAATAAACATTAAACCTTCTCTTTCTTTTAATGTTTATTCATTTTGAGAGAGGGAGAGAGAGCGCGGACACATTCCACGTGCACGTGCTCATGCAAGGGGGAGAGGTTAAGAGAAAGGGAGAGAGAATCCCCAGCAGGCTCCAAAATGCCAGAGCAGAGCCCAATGCAGAGTTCGAACCCACGAACCGTGAGACCATGACCTGAGCCAAAACCAAGAGTCGAATGATTAACTGACTGAGCCACCCAGGCGCCCCTTTTTTTTAAATGTTTATTTTATTTTTGAGAGACAGAGAGAGCAGGGGAGGGGCAGAAAGAGAGGGAGACAGATGATCCAAAGCAGGCTCCACACTGACAGCAGAGAGCCCAACATGGGGCTTGAACTCATGAACTGTGAGATCATGACCTGAGCCAAAGTTGGATGCTTAACTGACTGAGCCACACAGGCTCCCGGAGCATCCAACTTGATTTCAGCTCAGGTCATGATCCCAGGGTTGTGGGACTAAGCCCTGCTTCAGCCTCCATGTTGAGTGTAGAGCCTGCTTAAGATTCTTCCTCTCTCTCCTTCTGCCCCCTCCCCCACTTGCATGTTCTCTTTCTCTCTCAAATAAATAAGTCATGGAGATAAAAAATACAGGTATTAATTGATCTACAAGAGGCTTACATCAGAATATATGGTCACACTAACTATAATTCCAGTACTTAGGAAAATGACCACCACATCCTAAATACACACTACATGTTGACTTAATAAATGAGTTAGAGCTGAAATATTCACTTTATCGCCTCCTCTTCACTCTTCATTCTACTGCAAGCTTATTTTCAGCCACAAACACTGTCCTGAAATGGTCCCTACTGTCCAGCAGTGTTACCTAAATGCCAACTCCAAAAAAACTTCAGTTTTCAATGAGCCTCTCTAGAAAAGCTTTCAACAACACTGATCCCACCTGTCTCCTTCATGAAGCTCCATTAACTATGGGGTAAACATAGTCCTAAATATCAGACTATTTTAAAAGAAAGACTAGGGGGAAAAAAAAACACAAAGTCTAGGATTTCTACCCACCCCCCAATATAGAGATTAACTAAAAGATTTAGAATCTAAACAATATTTATATTTTCCTTCTATATTTAACTTTTGGAAAACTAATGTAAGTAAAGATACAAATTTAGACACTTACCTCAAATTGACAGCCCCCATTTCAGTCTTTTAGGATAACAGATGATGGCATTACTTATTTTTTTAAAGTGAAGTTTTCATGGAAGACTTTCAAATTAGACGATACGCTACAAAAAAGGGGGGAAGAAAAAAGGTATTAACACCTAAATTAGCTAAATTAAAAATAAAATAAATCTGGGGGCACCTGGGTGGCTCAGTCAGTTAAGTGTCTGACTCCTGACTTAGGCTCAGGTCTTAACTCCACGGTTTGTGAGATGTAACCCCAAACTGCGCTGTTAGTGCAGAGCCTGCTTGGGATTCTCTCTGTCTCTCTGCCCTTTCCCTGCACATGCTGTCTCTCTCTCTCTCAAAAACAAACATTAAAAAAATAATTAATAAATAAACATTAAAAAAAAAAAACAAAAAGAAATCCGCCCACTTAAAAAAAAATAAAAGTGAAGATGGGGCACCTGGGTGGCTCAGTTGGTTAAGCGTCCAACTTCAGCTCAGGTTACGATCTCATGGCTTATGGGTTCGGGCCCCAAGTCGGGCTTTCTGCTGTCAGCACATAGCCTGCTTCAGATTCTGTCACCCTCTCTCTCTGCCCCTGCCCTGCTCGCACTTTCTCTCTCTCAAAAATAAAGAAACATTAAAAAAAATTGATTTTTTTAAATGAAAAAATAAAATGAATTGATAAAATAGGGGAGCCAGGGTGGCTCAGCTCTGGTTATGATCTCCAGGTTCATGGGCTCGAGCCCTGAGATGGGCTTTGTGCTGACAGTGTAAAGACTGCTTGGGATTCTCTCTCCCCGCCTCTCTCTCTCTTTCTCTCTCTCTCTCTCTCTCTCTCTCTCTCTCTTTCTCTCTCTGTTCCTCCCCCACTTACGCATGCCTGCACGCATGCTCTCTCTCTCAAAATAAAATGGCTAAACTTAGAAAAACAATAAAATAAATCTTATATGACATTTGATTGCTTATAACTCTGTATTTTTAAATATGAGAAAAATATAAAAAACACATGAAATCCTATTAGAGACAGAAGGGACTTAAGTGGACATCCTATACAACTATCTAAGTTTTCTCATTTAGATCACCTCTTTCTTGAAACCTTATTTCTGTAACATGCTAATTTTCTTTCTACTTCTCAACCTATCCCTCTATCTACACCATAAGCTGCCAACTATAGATAGCTTATTTCATTTCTACCCTTTTCTCCTTTAATATCTGACATACACAAAATATATGGAAAGATGCATGCAAGCAAACATAAGATGAACACCGTAAATCACCATCCCACAGAAGAGCAATAACATCACATCTATGTACATACTCCTCTCATCCCCACCTTTTTCTTGAATAATTATTCCATTACGCTTTAAAAAATAACTTTGTCCCATATGTATATATCCCTAACAATGTTTTGTTTAGGTTTGTGTCCCTGGCTCCCTTTTTCAGCTTGATAAATTCATATACTGTATGGAATTTTCAGGGACTTGAATTCTGTCACTCAAATATTTTTCTAAGCTTTATCCATGTTACTTTTTAATTGCTCTATAGTATTACACTACACAAATAGCTATAGTATATTTATCCATTCTGTTTTCAGGCATTTAAATGGTTTACAGTTTTTTTGCTCTTATTAACATTATTACACAGGTCTCCAGAGGCAAATGAACAAGAATTTCTTTAGGGTATGCTTCAAACCTAGAAGTAGAATTGATGGGTTAAAGGATATGCAAATTCCCAACTTTACCAAAACACCAAGTTGTCTTCCAACTCACTCTACCAACTCACCAGCAGCATGTAAATTGATGACACAATCCTTGCCAATACCTGGTAAAGTGAGATTTCTTAATTGGTGGCAGTACAGAACATATACAACCTTACTGTGATTTGTTTGTATTACTTGATGAGATGTAAGACCTTTTCACAAGTTTTAATGTTTTTTTGTTTTGTTTTGTTTTATCTTTGAGAGAGAGACAGACAGCATGAGGAGGGGAGAGGCAGAGAGAGGAGAGAGATTCCCAAGCAGGCTCTGTGCTGTCAGCACAGTGCCCGAAGTGGGGCTCGAACACATGAAGACATGAGATCATGCATGACCTAAGCTGAAATCAAGAGTCAGATGTTTGACTGAGTCACCCAGGCGCCCTTCAAATGTTTATTAAGTATCTATGTTCCTTTCTGCATTCCTTTGTTCACAGTTTTTGGCCATTTTTATTGGGTTGCCTTTTTCTTATTAGTTAGTAGGCTTTATATATTCAGGACCAGGATTAGTTACATAATTTGCAGGGCCCATTCCAAAATTAAAAAGCAGGGCCATTATTAAAAAATTATGAATTATAAAACAGTGATAGTTTAGTATTAAAATAAGTGTGAGGCCCTGTGTGACTGAACAGGTTGTATACCCATGAAGGTAGCCCTGTTTAGGACACTAATTTTCTATTATATACATGACAACTATTTTCTTCCAAGTTTGCAATAATTGTTTTCTAAGTTTAGTTTATCTTTTCCTTTTCTTTATGGTGTCTTTAGGTGAACATTAATTTTAATGTGTTTACAACTATCAATCTTTTTTAAGTTGATGCTTCTGTCTCATTGAGAAAATCCTATAGTCTTCACAAAGTTTTATGGCTTTGCCTTCCCATGAGTCCAAAACCATGGGTGCTTTCCAATGATCAGTGAGCTCACAACCCTCTACTCTCAGCCATTATGTCCCATTCTTCACTAATAAAATCTTAAAGGACTTTATGACCTTTACTGATAGTAGCATCCTAATCACATCATTTAATTTACTTCTGGGCAAGCCCACTCAAACTGGATTAGAGCACAAAGCTTGGAACTATTTACATCTTGTCAGCAATACATCAAGTCAAAAATTTTAATACAAATTCCATGCATCTGATTAGAATATTTTACATTTAAATATTTAAAAGGGAGAAAAATCTTAAAGTTTCATAAAATTAGTAGGAATCAAAGGACAGCAGAATTGTTGCTATAAAGGTTGAAAATCTTTTTCATTTTGTATCTTCAAAATAAAATTGTTAGGAAGCAAGTAATTGAATTCTACTCTTGGTTTCTTTGTTTTTGTAATTAAGGTCCATAAGATTCTTTTTTAAATGAGAAGAATGTTATAAAACTTTAGAATAATGTCAAAATATATCAAGCTGCTTACTTTTCCAAAAGTAAGGGATCAATTAAGTAAAAAAAAAAAAAAAAGCAATTTGCAAAAAACAAAAACAATAAACCAATTTGCTAGTGCAGGATGTTGGTAGGGAGGCTATGCATGTGGGGACAGGGATATATGAGAACTCTCTGTACTTTCTACTCAATTCTACTGTGACCTAAAACTGCTCTAAAAAATGATGTCTTTTGAAAATATGAAAAAAGATATGTATCAAATGCCACCAAAAAAAAAAAAAAAAAAATTTGAGGGACACGTGGGTGGCTCAGTCGATTAAGCATCCGACTTTGGCTCAGGTCATGATCATGGGTTCAAGCCCTGTGTTGGGCTCTGTGCTGACAGCTCAGAGCCTGGAGTGTGCTTCAGACTCTGTGCTTCCCTCTCTCTCTGCCCCACCCCCACTCGTACTCTGTCTCTATCAAAAATGAATAAACGTTAAGAAAAAAATTTTTTTAAATAACCAGTTTGACACAATATAGGCTAATAATGAATGTAAGTATACTGCTTACTCTTCTTGAACAGTCAACAAAATTACTGTGATTTATTCAAACACACAATTCAATAAAATGTATTATTAAAATTCCTAGTAATAAGCTTTAGGTAAAAATAATGTTATTAATAACCTTACACATGAAGATTCACTCTCACAACTTTATTATGAAAAGAAAGGGAAAAATTCTGGACAAACAATAAATATCCCTTAAACTTTAAAAAGACAGGTGGGAGGGGTAGATTTCAAAAGCTTACCTAAGCACTAAGAATGGCCTATGACCAAACCAAAACCCCTATACACATTCTATCTCTAGTCTTGTTCAAGTAAAAATACTTTTTGGGGTGCCTGGGTGGCTCAGTCAGTTAAGTGGCTGACTCATGACTCCAGCTCAGGTCATGATCTCATCGTTCATGGGTCCAAGCCCCAAGTGGGGCTCTGCACTGTCCATGCAGAGTGTGCCTGGAAATCTCTCTTTCTCTCTCTGCCCCTCCCCATTCGTGGTCATGTGTGCGCACGCTCTCTCTCATAACAAATAAAAGAAAAATTTTAATGTTTATTTATTTTTGAGACACGGCGAGAGACAGAGGGCAAGCAGGGGAGGGGCAGACAGAGGGAGACACAGAATCCAAAGTAAGCTCTAGGCCCAAGCTGTCAGCACTGAGCCTGGCATGGGGCTTGAACTCATGAACCACAAGATCACGACCTGAGCCGAAGCCGGACGCCCAACCAACTGAGCCACCCAGGTGCCCCTTAAAAAATTTTAGTAAGTACTTTTCTACAAAAACAAAATCAACACTATGCTTCAATCATGCTAGTTATATTATAATTTAGGAGCCAGCTAAACTACTTAACAATGATTTCAACCTTCCAGTCTCCACCCACAAATAAGCAAGCAAAAAGCCATGTAAATTCAAAATCACTTCATGATATACATTCATCTCTCTCCTCTTCCTCCTCTTCCTACTGAATTCAGAGTATTCCTCATATACTACCACAAAGTCCTAGCCCTACATCAAAGGAACGTGAATTTCCTCTACTTTTGTTTTTGTTTTACAAAACACAATTAGAACGGTCAATTCTTTGATACCTACTACCCAAGAAAGGACCAGATTAAGACTGCTAGTACAGGAGTTTGTCTGTTTTTCTTCCTTTCTGTTTAACAAATGGAGATTATATATATTTTTTTCTGGGTATTTTTTAAATAAAGTTTTTCAAAAAAACAATATAGCCAATAAGCATAGGGAAAAAATGGACATTCTCATTAGAGAATAAAAATTAAAACCACAATAAAATAACACTGTGAACCCACCAAAATAGGTAAAATTTAAAGAAACTAAGCCTACCTAAGCTGGAGGCTGAGGATGTGGAGCAATGGAAATTCACATACCTATGACAGGGGGTTCCACCCTAGACATACATCAAAAAGAAATGTGCACACATTTCACCAAAAGATATTTACTAGAATGTTCACAGCATTATTATTCAAAATAGCCAAAAACTGGGGTGCCTGGGTTCATGGGTTTGAGCCCCACATCAGCTGTCTGTGCTGACAGCTCAGAGCCTGCTTTGGATTCTGTGTCTCCCTCTCTCTGCCCCTCCCCACTTGCACTGTGTGTGTGTGTGTGTGTGTGTGTGTGTGCGTGTATGTGTGTCTCAAAAATAAACATTAAAAAAAAAAACCTCTAAAAATAGCCAAAAACTATAAACCCAAAAGAGAATGAATAAACTATAATATATTTTCACAATGGAACACTATATTGCAAGGAAAACGAACACTCGAGAGCTTTATAAAAAAGGACTGATATAAAAATATGCAAGATGTTCCGGGCTTCTGAATGGCTCAGTAAGTTAAGCATTTGACTCTTGGTTTTGGCTCAGGTCATAATCTCACAGTTCGTGGGTTTGAGTCCCATGTCAGGCTCTGTGCTGACAGTGCAGAGCCTGCTTAGGATTGTCTCTCTCTCCCTCTCTCTCTGCCCCTTTCCCACTCACTCTCTCTCTCAAAATAAATAAACTTAAAAATTTTTTTAAATAAAAATATGCAAGATGTTAAGCAAAAAATTAACAATAAAGTACAGGGTAGTTACTATAATGTGCTTTTGGTAGAGGAATAAAAATAGAAAGAAATAAAAATCTATATTCAGGGGCACCTGGGTGGCTCAGTCGGTTATGCATCCAAGTCTTGGTTTCAGTTCAGGTCATGATACCATAGTTCATGAGTTTGAACCCCACATTTAGCTCCATGCTGACAGCACAAAGCTGCTTGGGATTCTCTCTCTCCCTGTCTCTTTGCCCCTCCCCTGCTTGCTCTGTCTCTCAAAATAAATAAATAAACTTAAAAAAAATCTATACTCATTAAGACACACCGAAAGATCACACAAGAAAGTAGTAATACCAGTTTCCTAGGCAGAGTGAGATGTTAGGGGTTAGGGGTTAGATGTTAGGGGTGGATATTAACTACTCACATACAGTTGGGAATAGAGGTGGGAGACTTTACCTTTTTATACTTTTTATTTCTGAACCACAGAAATCTATCACATACCATAAAAATAAATAATTCAGAAAAAAGATTCAAATACCAGACCTACATATATTTTTTAATTAATTTAGATGTGAATATCTGAATTACAAAAAGATATTTCAGCAACAAATATAATTTGCAAATCCCTCAATAAAAAACAGAAGTGTGCCTCTAACACACACAAATAATAGGAACCACTGTTTTACACATACTAAGAATGAGAATATATATAGCTTTGTCCATCTTATTATTAAGCTACACTTAGCTACAGATAACATGGATAAATGTAATAAGCGTATTGCTGAAAAGAAGACCAGACACAAAGGCACTCCACTGCATGATTCCAGGTATACAACGTTCAAAAACAAGCAGAACTAATCTATGTGTTAGCTGTCAGAACAGCAATTACCTCTGGGAAAGAAGTAAGCACTAGTTATGGTTGGTGGGGGATGGTGACAGGATCGGTGTGCATAAGGAGAGTTTCTGGATTGCTGGCAATGCTATACTTCTTGGTGATGGTCACAAGGATCTTTTTTTACTTTGTGATAAGTCATAATGATTTTTTTGCCTTTTATGTGTTATACTCCATTGGAAAAAGTTAAAAGGAGAAAAAAGCACAGTGTACCACTATTTCACATGTGCCAGACTGACAAAAAGGTCTGACAGTATCAACTGCTTATGAAAATACAGAACAGCCAAAATATTTTACTTTCCTAGTGACAGTATAAATTAATATAACCTCTTAGGAAAACAATCTGCCACCATCTAACACATTTCATCATTTTCAGATGAAGTAAAGTTTTTTTTCACTTTGTAACTCCTCTGATATCAAAATACACATTACAGGCACTATCAGGCAGCAGGTTTCATCTATAGGTCATTGTTAGTTCACGTGAACTTGAGTCTTTTTCCTGACAGCCTAATGAGACAATTACAACTTTAATATATTAGTATACAAACCATGTAAGGACCATCTGAAGAAAAATAAATATCCTGGCTGTGGTCTGAAATCTCTGTTGATACCTTCTGGTAAAAGATCACCAAAACCAGGGTGCCTTGCTGCCTCAGTCGAAAAAGCATGCCACTCTTAAGCTCGGGGTCATGAGTTCAAGCCCCACGGTAGATGCAGAGATTACTTAAATAAAGAAAACTTAAAAATAATAATAATAATAACCAAAACCCTCAGAATGAGTGTCAGAAGCTTATAAAAATCTGTCTCACTATACCCTTAGGATTGTTGTACATGTTATACTCGAACTAGGAAAGAAAAAAAAAGTATAAATGAAGATAATATCATTTCTGCTTCAAAACTCCATGAAAGGGGTGCCTAAGTGGCTCAGGCAGTTAACATCTGACTCTTGATCTCAGCTCCCGTCTTGATTTCAAGGGTCATGAGTTCAAACGCTGCCTTGGACTCCATGCTGGCTGTGAAGCCTACTTTAAAAAAAAAAAAAAAAAAAAAATTCATGAGGGGCACCTGGGTGGCTCAGGTCATGATCTCATGGTTGATGGGTTCAAGCCCCGCTTCAGGCTCTGTGCTGACAGCTTGCTCAGAGCCTGGAACCTGCTTCAGATTTTGGGTTTCCTTTTCTCTGCCCACACACACTGTGAGCACACACACACTGTCCCACACACACATTCTCTCTCTGTCTCTCAAAACTAAATAAATGTTTTTTAAAAAAATACAAACATACTTAAACATCATAAAAGCCATTTATGAAAAGCCCACAGCTAACGTCATCCTCAATGGGGAAAAACTGAGAGCTTTTTCCCTGAGATCAGGAACACGACAGGGATGTCCACTCTCACCGCTGTTGTTTAACATAGTGTTGGAAGTTCTAGCATCAGCAATCACACAACAAAAGGAAATCAAAGGCATCAAAATTGGCAAAGATGAAGCTTTCACTTTTTGCAGATGACATGATATTATACACGGAAAATCGGATAGACTCCACCAGAAGTCTGCTAGAACTGATACATGAATTCAGCAAAGTTGCAGGATACAAAATCAATGTACAGAAATCAGCTGCATTCTTATACACTAATAATGAAGCAACAGAAAGACAAATAAAGAAACTGATCCCAGGGGCGCCTGGGTGGCTCAGTCGGTTGAGCGTCCAACTTCAGCTCAGGTCACGATCTCGCGGTCAGTGAGTTCGAGCCCCACGTCGGGCTCTGGGCTGATGGCTCAGAGCCTGGAGCCTGCTTCCGATTCTGTGTCTCCCTCTCTCTCTGCCCCTCCCCCGTTCATGCTCTGTCTCTCTCTGTCTCCAAAATAAATAAACGTTAAAAAAAAAAAAAATTAAAAAAAAAAAAAAAGAAGAAACTGACCCCATTCACAATTGCACCAAGAAGCATGAAATACCTAGGAATAAATCTAACCAAAGATGTAAAAGATCTGTATGCTGAAAACTATAGAAAGCTTATGAAGGAAACTGAAGAAGATATAAAGAAATGGAAAAACATTCCATGCTCATGGGTTGGAAGAATAAATATTGTTAAAATGTCAGCACTACCCAAAGCTATCTACACATTCAATGCAATCCCAATCAAAATTGCACCAGCATTCTTCTCAAAGCTAGAGCAAGCAATCCTAAAATTTGTATGGAACCACAAAAAGCCCTGAATAGCCAAAGTAATTTTGAAGAAAAAGACCAAAGCAGGAGGCATCACAATCCCAGACTTTAGCCTCTACTACAAAGCTGTAATCATCAAGACAGCATGGTATTGGCACAAAAACAGACACAAAGACCAATGGAATAGAACAGAAACCCCAGAACTAGACCCACAAAAGTATGGCCAACTCATCTTTGACAAAGCAAAAAAGAATATCCAATGGAAAAAAGACAGTCTCTTTAATAAATGGTGCTGGGAGAACTGGACAGCAACATGCAGAACGTTGAAACTACACCACTTTTTCACACCATTCACAAAAATAAACTCAAAATGGATAAAGGACCTGAATGTGAGACAGGAAACCATCAAAACCCTAGAGGAGAAAGCAGGAAAAGACCTCTCTGACCTCAGCCACAGCAATTTCTTACTTGACATATCCCAAAGGCAAGGGAAGTAAAAGCAAAAATGAATTATTGGGACCTCATGAAGATAAAGCTTCTGCACAGCAAAGGAAACAATCAACAAAACTAAAAGGCAACCAACGGAATGGGAAAAGATATTTGCAAATGACATATCAGACAAGGGCTAGTATCCAAAATCTATAAAGAGCTCACCAAACTCCACACCCGAAAAACAAATAATGCAGTGAAGAAATGGGCAGAAAACACGAATAGACACTTCTCTAAAGAAGACATCCGGATGGCCAACAGGCACATGAAAAGATGCCCAACGTCGCTCCTCATCAGGGAAATACAAATCAAAACCACACTCAGATATCACCTCACGCCAGTCAGAGTGGCCAAAATGAACAAATCAGGAGACTATAGATGCTGGAGAGGATGTGGAGAAACGGGAACCCTCTTGCACTGTTGGTGGGAATGCAAACTGGTGTGGCCACTCTGGGAAACAGTGTAGAGGTTCCTCAAAAAATTAAAAATAGACCTACCCTGTGACCCAGCAGTAGCACTGCTAGGAATTTACCCAAGAGATTCAGGAGTACTGATGCATAGGGGCACTTATACCCCAATGTTTATAGTAGCACTCTCAACAATAGCCAAATTATGGAAACAGCCTAAATGTCCATCAACTGATGAATGGATAAAGAAATTGTGGTTTATATACACAATGGAGTAGTACATGGCAATGAGAAAGAATGAAATATGGCCCTTTGTAGCAACATGAATGGAACTGGAGAGCGTGATGCTAAGTGAAATAAGCCATATAGAGAAAGACAGATACCGTATGTTTTCACTCTTATGTGGATCCTGAGAAACTTAACAGAAACCCATGGGGGAGGGGAAGGGAAAAAAAAAAAAGAGGTTAGAGTGGGAGAGAGCCAAAGCATAAGAGACTCTTAAAAACTGAGAACAAACTGAGGGCTGATGGGGGGTGGGACGGATGGGAGGGTGGGTAATGGGTATTGAGGAGGGCACCTGTTGGGATGAGCACTGGGTGTTGTATGGAAACCAATTTGACAATAAATTTCATATATTAAAATAAATAAATAAATAATAAAAACTGAAAAAAATAAATACAAAAAAATAAAATAAAAATCATAAAACAGTTAAGGAAAGCTCACAGAAAAAAAATTTTTTTTTAAGTCTTAATAGCAGGGGCGCCTGACTGGGTCAGTTGGTTAAGTGTCTGACTCTTGGTTTTGGCTCAAGTCATGATCTCATGGGTTCATGAGTTCGAGCCCCACATCCGGCTCTGCGCTGAGCATGGAACCTGCTTGGGTCTCTCTCTCTCTCTCTCTCTCTCTCTCTCTCTCTCTCTCACTCTCTCTCTGCCCCTCTACCCCATGTGCATGCATGAACATTCTCTCTCTCAAAATAAATAAACTTAAAAAAGAAGCCTTAATATGAACAGACTCTTAATCTCATTCATTATAAAAATGCAAATCAGGGGCACCTGGGTGGCTCAGTCTGTTACGTGTCGGACTTTGGCTCAGATCATGACGTCACTGTTCATGAGTTCAAGACCCACATCAGGCTTCTCTGCAGTCAGCAAGCAGCCTGCTTTGGATTCCCTGCCCCCCTCTCTCTCTGCCCCTCTCCTGCTTGTGCTTGATAGCTCACTTTCTCTCTCTCTCTCTCTCTCTCTCTCTCTCTCTCTCTCTCACACACACACACACACACACACACACACACACACACACAAATAAACATTTTAAAAATGCAAATTAAAACTACACTGAAGGGCATCTGGCTGGCTAAGTCCGTAGAGCCCATGACTCTTGATCTCAGGATCCTAACTTTGGGTCCCACGTTGGGCACAAAGCTTACTTACGAATAAGTAGAGAAAGAGAGAAATAAAACAAAACTACCCTGAGACACCATTTTCCATCTATCAGTTTAGCAAAACTCCCTGTTTTACAAGGTACTTTCCTGGCAAGGCTGTGAAGAAATGTACATTATCCACCATAACAACAACCAATTGGTAATTATGTGAATTATGTGAAAGGTGTATAACTAGCATTATAGTGGTGAATATTCTGCAATATATACACATGTCAAATCATCACACTGTACACCTTAAACTTATATAAAGTTATATGTCAAACAAATGTCAATAAAGCTTGGTGGAGAGAAATACACATTTCTCATAATCCCTTATAATCAGTGGGAGAGTCTGGGTCCAAACATAAGGGCATTTTGGCAATATCTATCAAAATTACAAAGATATACGGCCCTTGATTAGTAATATCACATCTGAATTTTTATTCCATAATTATATACTTGCTCATGGGCAAAATGACATGTACAAGGTAATTCACTGCAACACTGTTACAATAATAAAAAACTAGAACTAAAATGTCTACCAAGAGAGAACTGGCTAAATAAATGATCCAAAAGGAAACCATACAAATTAAACAAAACAAAACTGTACATACTCTTTGGAAAGATCTTCTATGAAGATTTCCATTGTTTAGTAATAAACACAATGTGTAAAGGGAAGGGTGGGAAGACCAATTTGTAAAACACTAAGTATAATATGCTGGCTTTGGAACTGGTGGGTTTTGGAGGGGAAAGAAATAAGGGTTTTGGAGGGGAAAGAAATAAGAATCTGTGTTTTTATTAATATAAAGAAACTCTAGAAGGATACGTAAACTAATAAATAGTTTCCTGGGTGGGATAAGCACGCTGGAGGAATGGGGTGAACAGGAACAGGGTGGCTGAGGGCTAGGGATGGGAAGGTTTACATTGTTTAACTTTTTTATGTTTAAAAAGTTTTCAATCCCATGGGAATCCATTACTACTAAATAGATCAGTAAATTAATAAGCCAAAAACGGTCCAAATACTATCAATATACACACATGGTGACAGGAACTATCTTGGTTGTTTTTTTTTTTTTTTACCATCTCTATAACCAAGATCCCAGCAATGCCCATCTATCTCACTGAAGTCTGTAGTGTGACCACGTCCATTTGGCTTAAGCCATCAGCCCAAGATCTCTAACACTAGTCTTCTAGAGAAAAGATATTTTCTCTGTAATTCTGTTTTCCTTCTTTCAGGTTCAGGGTCAACCTCTTCTCCCTTAGTAGTTCTGGTGTGTGTGTGTGTGTGTGTGTGTGTGTGTGTGTGTGTGTGTATTATTTCTCCAGTCACTTCAGAACAAAAGCCTCACCTAAGGATTCTCCTTCTTGTCTATGAGTCCACAGGTTAGACTTTTCTATTCACCAGCAATTCACCCTAACAACCAAGTCATGGTCTAATAAATAAGGGAAACTGCAAAATGAAGGCATCCAGAGTTTGCCAACCAATAATATCTCCTCCTCAAACTAAAACAATGAGATAACCCATATCCTGGATTATCCTCCCTAATGAGTTTATCATCCACCTCTCATTTACCTAAAATGCAAAATAGTATGGTATCTATGCAAATGCTGCTCATTCCAGCACCCTGTCCATTAGGCCAACTCCTATGTACCTACGTCAGTTGAGGTGACTTCTTCTCTAGAGCCTTTCCTAATCCCCCAAGACTCACTCCCATCCATGGGATCCTGCTGTGACCTGTGTGTATCTCATTTATCACAGTGCATTGCAAATATGAGTTTGCTTATCTTCCCTTCTGGACTATGGATCCCTCAGGAAAAGGAGACAGTCATACTCATATTATAACCCAAGTACTCAGCAAAGTGCCTTTACAAACGGCAGGTAATCAAAAATGTTCAGTGACTGAATTAAAGAAACTACACATGTAGACAAATTGTGAGCATGGAGGAAATTCCACTTAATGTTCTCTTAGCCCCAAAGGCATTTTACTTCATTCAGTCCCTGCTATGAAAGAAACAGCAACTCCAATAACACTTTCCCTTACTGATATCTATTAATATTCTAGGTTAATATAAAACAACTGAAAATATTATCTCAATCACTTCAAGAATGTTGCATAAAACTATGTTAAAAATGTGTCTATTAAAGGATAATAAATAGTTGATGAAGTGCTAAATTTTTATGACCTTTTGTTCATGTTTTGTTTTTAAGAAATGATATAATGACAAAAAACAAGGATATATAGTATCTTCTAAGAAGGTAGATAGGATTATAGGGATCAAGTATTCCTCCACATTGTCTTTTTTGTTTTTAATATGGAACCCTTCACGAATTTGCGTGTCATCCTTGTGCAGGGGCCATGCTAATCTTGGTATATGTGCTGCTGAAGCAAGCACCACATTGTGTCTTAAACACTGACTTGTATGAGCTTTCCCACATGGGCTGTCCCAAGTGGCCTGATGAAAAGAAAGCAGAGAACAAAATAATCAACTATTCATATATAACCAAGAACTGTATGGCAGGTGCCTATAACCCAGAATGGGTTTCCAAATTTTATCAAATAATGGTAAAAACTAGGAACCAGAGAGAAAAACAAATTTTAAGGATGCCTGTTAAAAACTTCCTAGTTAACCATGAAACTGTCTTCAAATCCAGGAATTCAATAAAGCTTTCTGTTTTCTGTCAGAGAATGTTAAGGAACAGTAAACATAACTAGGAAATACATGGATGTATACTGAACCATGGATACACACATTTCTATTTATCTCTGTGTCAATCTAAAAAGACTAGTAATTTTATACTGATATCTCAAATTCCAATCTAACACATCGTTCAATCCATATTTACAATTCCCTTTTTAATTTTTTTATTTTTTTAATGTTTGTTCATTTTTTTGAGAGAGCGTGAATGGGGGAAGGGCAGAGAGGAAAACACAGAATCCAAACCAACCTCCAGGCTCTGAACTGACAGCCCAGAGCCTGATGCGGGGCTCGAACCCACAAACCATGAGATCGTGACCTAAGCCGTTGGATGCTTAACCAGCTGAGCCATCCAGGCACCCCTTTAATTTTTTTTTAATATTTATTTATTCTTGAGACAGAGAGACAGAGCACGAGCACAGGAGGGGCAGAGAGAAAGACACAGAATCAGATGCAGGGTCTAGGCTCTAAATTCTCAATACAGAGCCTGATGAGGGTCTTGAACCCACAAAATGTGAGATCATGACCTGGGCCAAAGTCAGGCACTTAACCGACTGAGCCATCCAGGTGCCCCTACAATTCCCTTTACCACAGTGATAAATCTCTTTATCTTCAACATATTGGTAAACACATTCAATCCTAAAATATGTAAAGTAGTTACAGAATTCTTAATTCAAACCACTGTGAAAAACAATTCTACTGACAACAGTTCAGTATTTGTTTAGAGATTTTTTTCTTTTGAGCTTGTGGTGTATAGTCAAAATTCTGTGTAGTTAACTGGTTTAGTTTTTATTCTTTTTCCTTTTCAATGTGGTTGTTATTTACTAGAAATCCAGTTAGGTTCATTTGTTTGTGTCTTTATTTCACTTGGGCTGTTTTCTTTCCACCCAGATAGATTTTATGTATTTGTTTTTCATTATGTTAAACATTCATATAGTTCTAAAACTCAGACTTAACACAAAAAGATACTCTCACAAAAGCATCCCTCTCTCTATCCCTACTACTTCCATTCTCTTCCCCTTCATCCCTTCTACACCGTTTCCACCCAAATCCTGTAAGAAACCAATCTCAGTAGTTTCTGGCTTATCCTTCTTGTATGTATTTTGGCACCTATGTGCAAATACATATTTATATTCCTGTTTCCTTCTTTTCTTACATAAAAGGCTAACACATTATAGTTATGCTTTTGCACTTTTTTCCATTAACAGTAGGCCCTGGAAATAACTTTGTATCAGTTCACAGGGCTCTTCCTCACTCTCTTCTTACAAGTGCACTGCACTCCACTGTGTGGATGTACCACTGTTTATGGGTATTTATATTGTTTTCAATATTTTCACAATGCAAAAATGTAAACTAATGACATCCTCCTGTTCTGCATCCACCATCTCAGACACAAACAGAAACAATCAAAAAAACTGGCTCTACCTCTAAAACACACCAAATTCAACACTTCCATTGTTCCCGACACAGTCCCTGTCTAAGTCCTCATCAATACTTCTTGGCTGTTTTGCTCCAACACCCTCCTAATCAGTCTCTCTGCCTCTACTCTAGCCTCTCTACAGTTCATCTGTGCCAAAGCAACCCAAAATGTACTTCATAGACCATGAATCAGGTAACTCCAATTCCTTGTTTAAAACCTTTCAAAAACATCCCATTGTAACCCTACCTGAGTTGCACCTATAACCTGCAGAGACCCTATATGATCTGATATCTGTCAACCTCTGACCTCAGCTTCCACTCTCTTCCTCATTCACTACTCTTTAATCACACTGGTTTGCTTTCTGTTCCTCCCATAATTTGTTCCTTACTTTGTGCTTTTATACTTGCTGTGCTTTTAGCTTCAAATGTTCTGCCCCTGGTTATCTGCAACCTTCTAACATTCATGTCTCAACCAAAAGTTACGTCTTCTAAGAGGCTTTCTGTGTACTGCCACAGTTAAGCTATAACCTGGGTCATTTTATACCACTTTATTACCTTCATAATTCTTGTTAGTGCTTATAATTCTCATTTATTATTTACATGTTTGTTTCTTCCACTGGAAAAGGAGGAAAGATAGATTTTCTTTAAGATTTTTTTAAGGTTTATTTGTTTATTTTGAGAGAGACAGAGAGAAATGACAGGGAGGGGGGTCGGAGGGGAGTCCCAAGCAGGCTCCACAGGGTCAGTGAAGAGGCCAACATGAGGCCCAAACTCACAAAACCCTGAGATCATGACCTGAGCCAAAATCAACAGTCATACACTTAACCCAGTGAGCCACCCAGGCACCCCTAAGATTTTATTTTTAAGTAATCTCCACACCCAAGGTGGGGCTCAAACTCACGACCCAGAGATCAAGAGTTGCACGCTCTACCGAATGAGCCAGGCAGACACCCAGGAAAGACAACTTTTAATCCATACAACTTTAACTTTGTTATTTTTTAAACTTTCTCTAAGTCTGAAATTATTTCAAATAATTCTCCATGGAATTGCCTATTCTGGACATTTTATATAAATGGAATCATTAAATACTTTTGTGAATGGTCTCTTTCGCTTAGCATTGTTTTCAAGGTTCATCCATGTTGGAGCATGTATAAACGTAACTGCACTCCTCTTTAAGGCTGAATACTACTCCACAACTACGTGTCATTACGCATTCATCAGCTGAAGGACATCTGGGTTGTTTCTACTTTTTGGCTATCGTGAATAATGCTGTTTTGAACATTCATGTACAAGTTTTTGTACGGGCATGTGTTTCAATTCTTTTGAGTATATACCCACAAGTAGAATTGCTGGGTCACACGGTAATTCTATATTTAACTTTTTGAGGAATTGACAACTATTTTTCCAAAGTGGCTGCACTGTTTCACAATCCAACCAGCAACGTATGAGGGTTCCAACTCTACATGTAATACTTGTTATTGTCCGTGTTTACATTATAGCCACCCTAGTGGTGTAAAAAGTGGTATCTCTTATGTTTTGATTTGCATTTCCTTAATGACTAATGACATTGAGCAATTGCTCATGTGCTTATTAGCCATTTGTATAACCTCCTTGGAAAAATGTTTACTCAAACTTTTTGCCAACTTTTAAATTAGATTATTTAAGTTTGTATTACTGAATTGTAAAAGTGTTCTTTATATATATTCCTTATCAGATATATCCTTTGCCACTATTTTCTCACTGGCCATCTATTTGAATGAGGATCTGAGTTTTCCTATCAACTTAACCACCTGGTTCAGAAGATCTCTATCACTATTAGCTAATAACCATAACTAGCATATTAAAAACAATTTATAAAAATGTTGTATCACTGACAATAGTCACTTGAAACCTACATTTTATAGGAAATATAAAACTGCATTCAGGTAGTACTAGGACTCAGAAGACGCAAATTACTAATATGTTGTCAATGCTAAGTGGTAGTGTCCAGAATACTTTTTCACTTTAACAATTCACACAAAATCAAAAACACAATCTTCTAAACTCCTTATATTTAAAAATGCACATAGTAAAACAGCTTTTTAGAGTACTTCACATGTAAGGATAGAAATGAGCACATTTTAGAAACTTCCTATTTAGGACTACAGGAGCAGGAAAAAACTTCTCAACCTGACAAACAAGACATTGAGTGATCCACCTCTTTCTACCTATCTTCTGCAACTCCCTCCCACTTTACATCCCAGCTGGAAATTATTTAAATACTTGTGACTGAGCCCTAGTATCACCTACTAGGGAAAATCCTTCCTTGACCACCTTGCTCCTAAGAACTAGTTTAAAATTTTCTATTCCAGTGGTTCTCAAACTTTTTGGTTGCAGGTCCCCTTCACACTCTTAAAAATTATCAAGAACTCAGGGGCACCAGGCCGGCTCAGTAGGAGGAGCATGTGACTCTTGATCTCAGGGTTGTAAGTTCAAGCCCCTCATTGGGTGTAGAGGTTAGTTAAAAAAAATAAAATCTTAAAAATAATATTATTGAGGGGCACCTGGGTGGCTCAGTGGGTTGAGTATTTGATCTCGGCTCAGGTCATGATCCAACAGTTCATGAGTTCGAGCCCACATCGGGCTCTGTGCTGACAGCTCAGACCTTGGAACCTGCTTGGGATTCTATGTCTCCCTCTCTCTCTGCTCTCCTCTAATAACGTTCTGTCAAAAATAAATAAATATTTAAAAAAATTTTTTTTAATTATCAAGGACTCAAAAGCTCTTATTTAAGTTATATCAATATTTGCTGAATATGAAGTTAAAAACAAGGATTTTAAAATATTTACCATGTAAAAATTAATCTATTAAATGTTTATTTAAAACATTTTAAACATATTTTAACTTTAAAAACCATAATTTTCAAAACAAAACTTTTAGTGAAAAGAGTAATACTGCTTTATATTTCTGCAAATCTACTTAAATGCCTGGCTTAACAGAAGACAGCTAGATTCTCTTCTCTGCTTCTGTATCCAATGTACTGGCATATCACAAATTATATTGCCTCTGGAAAACTCCATCATATATTTGTAAGCAAATGACATCAAAAAAGCAAATAATGTCTTAAGTTATGAAAACAGATTTGACCTCACAGATCCTTATGAGCTCAGGGATCACTAGGGCCCCCATATTGTGAGAACCACTGCTCCATTCTGGGCTCCCACAATACTCTGGATTGGCTCTATCACTTGCACTCACCACACAACATCAGAATTATCTGTTCATTTGTCTTTCTTAAAGTTCCTTAAAGCCATGAATGTCAAAGCCTTCGACTTTGCATCCCCAAGTGCCTCATACAGCATATACCATATATCCTCTCAATAAACACTCCACAAACAAGTATTACTATATAGGAAATATATAGTAAACAAGAAAACAGTCATACACCTTAATATCAAAAGGTATATGTGAATAAAGCAGATTTTTCCATGGCCAGTTCTTTAGCTAACAGAAATGCACAAAAGAAAATCTTGCATTTATAACAATTCCAGAAGTTAGAATAAAGGATACCATTCAGACTTGGTCTGACCACACTAGATTAGACCTTTTCAAAGTTCAGCCCTGAGGGAACAAGGAAAGCAGATCCTAAAAAGTATCTTAGACTGTAAACAAACACCCACTGCTCCAGTCTTCTGACTAAATAAAAGTATCCACCTCTGTAACAAGACAATTTACCCACTGTTTAAAAAAAATGGGTGGGGAGGAGTGTTGGTGTTAAGGTAGGGAGAGTGCCAGTGACTGATGACTAAGACTCAAACAGGTATTCCCAGCTCATGAATTTCCTGAAATTTTGTCAATCAAATTAGAATGTGAAAAAATGTATTTTCCTGTCTTTATTTGCATTGATTTTCAAATCAATGCCACCTTGCATTTTTATAAATGAACATCATCCTCCCAGAGCGACTGGGTGGCTCAGTCAGTTGATCGGCCAAGTGACTCTTGATTTCGGCTCAGGTCATGATCCCAGGGTCATTGGATCAAGCCCTGCGTTGAGCTCCATGCTGAACGTGGAGTCTGCTTAAGGTTCTCTCTCTCTGTCTGTCTCTCTCTCTCTCCCCTCTCCCTCTCCCTCTCCCACTCTCCTTCTGCCCCTCTCCCTGGCTCGAACTCTCTCTCACTCTCTAAAATAATAAATAATAATAAATATCATCCTCCCAATCAAATTAAATACCAACATCATAACATTATTGAAGATAGGACACATATGTGCATCTCTCACTTACACCTAGCCCAGTACCTTGATGCTCAACCAATATGTTTAGGTTTGTCCATTAATTGGATATATGAAGAAGTACTTGCACCAAGGAAAAAGAGATCCCTTTCCAGTAAGACTTAGGATGGGTTGGGATGGGATGTCACACTAACCAAGATGAAGAGAAAAGCTCTTTGAACAATTCTCAGGAGTGATGGGGAAATTCAATGCAGAGCTAAAAGAGCCTGGGGCTCTAGGGGAGCAGCCTGCACACCCTAGAGAAACGGCCTCCTTCCCTAGGTCTGTACTCTAAACTGTAAAATGAAGTTCTAAAATGCAGCTGGCCTCCTTCCCTAGGTCTGTACTCTACACTGTAAAATAAGCTCTAAAATGCAGAGGCTCTTGGCCACCCTTTTCAGGAAGTCTTGGTAGCTTGCATGCCCAAGAAAGCCCCAACCCTTAGCAGAACAAATCTGACATTCCAAAGGTCTGAATTTTGACTGGAGTCAGCTCACTAGTATTCCATATATTGGCAAAGCACTCATTTACTGTTAAATCACTTACAACAAACAGATTAGAAATGTTACTACTTTTTCTAGATAAGGAAATAGGAACACAAGTAACCTGACAAATTATTTGACCTCTTCTGGAGAAAAAGCCATGTGAGTATTTTAGAAAATAACAGTCATCAAAATAATTTCCTAGCTCCTATTATAAAATTTAATGAAAGCAGAACTCTTATTAAACTTTTAGTAGTTAAAATCACAGAATATTTTTGCATTAGCAACACACCGTAAATACAGAACCAGTACAAAGACATTCACTTTGGCATAACCTTAGAACACTGTTTATAGAACCGTAATATCATGGTTTAGAAAATAAGTGTTTCTTCCAGTTTTCTTGTCACAGGAAACTAATATCCATTATGTTCACTAAAATTTCACTATATTCTAAATTTTATTTATTTTTATATTACCTAATCAAAAAGCCTTCTATGGCCTTTAAGTGGATATAACATTATTCTCATTTGATAATCTCATCAACTATTTTTTTTTTTTAATTTTTTTAACGTTTATTTATTTTTGAGACAGAGAGAGACAGAGCATGAATGGGGGAAGGTCAGACAGAGGGAGACACAGAATCCGAAACAGGCTCCAGGCTCTGAGCTGTCAGCACAGAGCCTGACTCGGGGCTCGAACTCACGGACCGTGAGATCATGACCTGAGCTGAAGTCGGACGCTTAACCGACTGAGCCACCCAGGCGCCCCTCTCATCAGCTATTAAGAATAGCTCTACAATGGGGCACCTGGGTGGCTCAGTCGGTTAAGCGTCTGACTTCGGCTCAGGTCATATCTCGCGGTCCGTGAGTTCGAGCCCCACATCAGGCTCTGGGCTGACAGCACATTCTGTTGTCTCCCACTCTCTCTGGCCCTTCCCCTCTCAAGCTCGCTCTCTCTCTCTCTCTGTCTCTCTCTCTCTGAAAAATAAACGTTAAAAAAAAAAATTAAAAAAAAAAAAAAAAGAATAGCTCTACAAGAGGTGCCCGGGTGGCTCAGTTAAGCATCTGACTCTTGATATTAGTTCAGGTCATGCCGTCACGGTCATGAGACCAAGCCCCTCGTCTGGCTTGGCACTGAGCATGAAACCTGTTTGGGATTCTCTCTCCCTCTCTATCTGCCTCTCCGCCACTTGTGCATGTGTGCACCAGCTCTCTGTCTCTCAAAATAAATAAACATTAAAAAAAAAACAAACCCCAGCTCTACAAAATAAGCTGTAATCTGGTCATTAAATGCAAGATACACAATTCCTCAGGAATTCTTTTTCTTCCCTAGGTATACTGAGAGTAGCCTTTAACAAACTCATTAAGAATAAAAAATCAGGGGCGCCTGGGTGTCTCAGTTGGTTAAGCATCCAACTCTTGGTTTCAGCTCAGGTCATGATCCCACAGTTTGTGAGTTTGAGACCTGTGTCAGACTCTGCTCTGACAGTACAGAGCCTGCTTGGGACTTTCTCTTCCCCACCCCCCTCTCTGCTCCTCCCCTGCTCCTGCTGCTCACTCTAAATAAATAAATAAATAAATAAATAAATAAATAAATAAATAAACTTTAAAAAAAAAAGGAATAGGGGCGCCTGGGTGGCGCAGTCGGTTAAGCGTCCGACTTCAGCCAGGTCACGATCTCGCGGTCCGTGAGTTCGAGCCCCGCATCAGGCTCTGGGCTGATGGCTCGGAGCCTGGAGCCTGTTTCCGATTCTGTGTCTCCCTCTCTCTCTGCCCCTCCCCCGTTCATGCTCTGTCTCTCTCTGTCCCAAAAATAAATAAAAAACGTTGAAAAAAAAAATTAAAAAAAAAAAAAGGAATAAAAAAGTCAGCATTAGAAAATCCACTTCCCATTTTAAAAGGATTTGTCCTTCCCCTTACGAAAAGTATCAGAATTTCCTTAATTATATCAGCAGAGCAACAGGTTTTATATAGACTAAGAGAAAGATGGGTTAACATACTATCATAAACACATCAGTGCTTTGTTTATAAAATCTTAAGTGGTTTTTCAGACTTGAAAAGAAACATTACGGAGGACCACCAGTATATTCATCCAGCCACATGATAACTAAACATGCTCAGCAGACAGAGGAACCCCAGGAATGACTACATTGGCATCATCCTATTTGGTCAAGGCTGGGACTGAAGACAGAAAGCTCTGAATCTCAGGGTATCTGGAACCTATTTATTCAAAATTATTCTGGAGTAAGTTAGACTTGAAAAGAGACCAATAGGAGATAAAGAGCTAGAAAGACCAACAGAAAAATAAGCTAACATTTACGTAGTGAGAGGATGGGCAATTTCTGGAGTTACACAGGAAAACAAGTAGACTGGCCAGTGGTGATGCTGCCCATGGCTGGATGTTGAAAAACACGATCATCAAAATACAAGAAACTGGGACATTACAGGGATCCCTATGCAGGGGAAAAGAGGCTTACTTTTTACAATAAATTTTTGTACTTTTAAGCTTTATACTATATGCAATCATTCCATGGCTCCTATAGCTCTTTGTGGAAGTGCCCACAAACACATAAATTATATCCATACACATAGATTTGTTAATCACGACTCTGAATTTGAGCCATTTATTACAGTATGTCAATTTGCCTTGTTTCTTTCAATGGTCATAATCCAGATCTTAGATCATATAGAATCTGAACGAAATGTTTCAGAATAAAATCTAAATGTTATTTATTCATTACAGGATTGCTTATAATGTCTAAAAACTGTAAACCTAAAAGTCTACCAATAGGGAGCTGGTTAGGTACATAATGGTATATCCACGTAAGAGAATGCTACGCATGCAACTATTAAAAAAACAAAGTCTCTAAATGGGGGAAAAAAAACAGCAACACTCAGAACAATGTTTGGAGTACACTATCATTTTTATTTTTTAAAAAAGTTAGGATATATATAAAACATATGTATTTGCTTATATAAGCACTCAGGAAAAATGCGTTTGTAAACCACTGGCTGCCTCAAGTAATGAAAATTGGGTGGCTGGACAACAGATAGAAGGGAGACTTTTCAGGGTGGCTCAGTGGGTTGAGCTTCTGACTCTTACTTCCAGCTGGGTCATGACCTCATCCAGCTCTGCGCTGACAGCATGGAAGCCTGCTTGACACTTCTCCCTCTCTCTCTGTCCTTCCCTCACACATGCATGTGCCTTCTAGCTCTCTCTCTCACTTTCTCTCAAAATTAATAAACTTAAAAAAAAAGACTTTTCACTGTATGCTTTGTTTCCTTTTGAATTTTGAATCATAGAAGTGTATTACCTATTCAATAATCAATAATTAAAAAATTAAAACTAAACCCAGCATCTTGAGGCATCTAATTCCTGTACTTACCTCACTTGCTAGCATTTTCAATCCCCTCCTACCAACCAGATCTTTCCCTCTGACTCCAGAAACATACATACCTCACTTGTCCCTCTTTCCCTTCTTCCCATCCTTTTCCTTTTCCTTCCTTAACAGCCAACATCATCTCCATTAGTCTCTCCCTACTAGCTCCCTTAATGCCTGTAGTCTAGATTTTGTCCCATCCCTCCACTGAGAAAGTTTCACCATCAAGTCCTTCAAGACCAAATTCAAGTCTGGTTTCCAGGATGTCTTCTTTTACCAGTCCAGCTCACACTGACCTTGGTCTCCTCAGAATCTTAAGGATTTTTAAAACACAATTTAGCATTATACTGTAGGTTGTCTTACAGTGCTGGTTATTTTATTATGTCTTGTACCCTAAATCAAATTAAGGGCTGGGAAAAAATGGATTTATAAATACCATGACATGGTATTTCAATTGACTTTATTAGAACTCTTTATTCATCCTCTTCGTGGGGTGACTACAATGTACAGAACAATGTACAATATTTAGAGTACACACTTTTAAAAAAAAAATTTTTTTTTTTGAAAGAGAGGGAGAGAATGAATGGGGGAAAGACAAGAGAGACAGGGAAACAGAGAATCCCAATCAGGCTCCATGCTGTCAGTGCAGAGCCCAATAGGGCTCGATCTCACAAAATGTGAGATCATGACCTGAGTTAAAATCAAGAGTCAAGACACTTAACCAACTGAGCTACCCAGGCAGCCCTAGGATATGAATTTTTAGCCATTGCTTGCCTCAGGGAATGAAAGTGGATGGCTGGGGAATGGGTGGAAAGGTAAGTATTTCTCTAGGTTCAATGTTCCTAAGGCCTAAGGCTTTCTTCAGTTTAATTCAAACATTATCAAGTGCCTACTGTATGCCAGGCACTGTGCTAAGTATTTTAGTGGTGGATGCAGGGTGAAACTAAATTGTAAAAGACATTACAAGAGATGGTTCTCCACCCTAAGGGGTAAATAATTAGCTATGGGAATTTCAAAAGAATGGGGTGAAAGCTAAGACAAAGGTATAGGATATAAAAGTGGGGCTCTTAGTGCAACCTAGAGGGTTTTGGGGGAAAAGTACACCTGAGATGAAAATGAATAAGAGCAAAGTTTGGAGGTAAAAGGGAGCAGAAAGCTTTCTCAATGTGGATGGATGCTACACTAACAGCTCTGTATGAATTAACACATGATGAGGTATTATCCCATTTATCCCATTTTACAGATGAGGAAACGGAGGCATACAGAGGACAGATAACTTGCCCAAGATAACATGCTAATAAAGATGATTTCAGGGGGCACCTAGGTGGCTCAGTTAGTGGAATGTCCAACTCTTGATCTGGCTCAGGTCATGATCCCAAGGGCGTGGGACTGAGCCCCACATCAGGCTCCAGGTTGAGCATGGAGCCTGCTTGAGATTCTTTCTTCCACCGCCCCTTCTGCTCCTCTCCCCAACTTGTGCTCTCAAAAAAAAAAAAAAAAAAAAGTCAAGCTTTCTTTAAAAAACAAAAACAAAAACAAAAACGGGGCGCCTGGGTGGCTCAGTCAGTTGAGCCTCTGACTTGGGCTCAGGTCACAATCTCACCGTTGTGGGGTTCAAGCCCCGCGTCAGGCTCTGTGCTGACAGCTCAGAGCCTGAAGCCTGCTTTGGATTCTGTCTCTCTCTCTCTCTGCCCCTCCCCTGCTGGTGCTCTGTCTCTCTCTCTTTCAAAAATAAATAAACATTAAAAATTTTTAAAAAACAAAAAAACAAAAAAACCAACTATGAACTCAGTCTGGTCCCAAGACAGTAACAGAAAGGTTGAGTCTTGGGTTTCAGTACTGCCTTGGGAAGACCAGGGCTATTTCACTCCTATCCTTATTCCTCTCTCCCTTTTTTTCCTCCAATCATTCTTCTAGCTTTTCCCAGATTATCTCCTGTTCATCTTCCTTCCCTGACTCTATCAGCATCATAGCCTTTCTCTTTCTCTGTCTCCACACATATCCTGCACAAACTGTATCATACCTGGCCACTATAAAACTAGACAAAACTGTAGCAGAAAGATTATAGATAAAATTTAAATGTCCATTCATACACAAATAGAGAAAAATATTGACAACAAAATAATTAGAAGCCATGGAAAGGAATAAAACAGTTCAATACCTAAAAACTATCAAATATATTGGTAACTGACAAACAAAAGACACAAAGAACAATGAGTATGCTATACTACTTTTTGTGAGGGTGGACGGTTTGGGGGTATATATATATTAATAAATGTAATAGATTCTAGTAAGCTGGCGGCTTAATTCAAATCTCATGCTGGGGCAACTTACAAGTACAACTCATAACTTACAAAGTATTTGAGCCAAAATATATAGGAAGTAAAAAGTCACGGGCATACTTACTAGAAGACAAACCAAGCACACTAACACAAAAAACTATTAAATAACATCATAAGTCAAGATCAGAACTCATATTTAGTGATTCACTTTGATCAGAGGGTAAAATCTTAAGGGCCCTGACTTTGTGGCTTCCTATTACCCATTGCCTCCAGCCTGCACACAGCCATCCAGCCATCTCTATCCTGAAATTCTCTTGGTGAAATCTGAAATGCTCCCAACGGTCTAAAATGTAATCCCTATGGGAGCACCTGGCTGATCAGTCAGGGGAACATGCGACTCGTAATCTTGCGGTTATGAGTTCAAGTCCCAAACTGGGTGCAGAGATTACTTAAAAATAAAATTTTAAATTAATTAAAAAAAAAAAAAAAAAAAAAAGCAATCCCTCTGCCTGGCAGTCAAGTGTAAACAATGAATTACCAAGGTCAAGTTCTAGCTCCAGCTCATTCATGATTTGTCTCACCTTGGGAAAATTCCCTCAATTTCCATTTTCTTATTTGTAAAGCAGGATGATTAAGCTATATGATCTTTAAGTCCATTTCAGCTATAAATTGCACTTGACTGAGTCACTCATACCTCGAAACTCCTCAGCTTTTGCTCTAATCAAACAACTCTCCAAGCTTCCTCCTACAAGGTCCCACATGGCCCTTGCCTCCCTGTTGGACTCATCCTACACATCTGTCCCCCTCACTCTCTCTTCTAAAGTTATATACAGTCTCCTTTCAATTACTCCAAGATGCCAGCCTCCCTCCCACTGGAGTCTTCCCATGCACTGCACCACCATATCCCATCTATTCTAGGGGTGCTCAGTCATGTCAGACCCAATGCTCCCTTTTGTAAAATAACAAATATTTCATAACATCCTCTTACCACACTGCAATAAAATTTATAGATAATACAAAGGAAACATAATTTTAAGTAATTACATATATATCTTTTAACATAGCATACTGCCTTATAAAGGAGAAATAGGGGTGCCTGGGTGGCTCAGTCGGTTAAGCGACCGACTTCAGCTCAGGTCATGATCTCGCGGTCCTTGAGTTCGAGCCCCGCATCGGGCTCTGTGCTGACAGCTCAGAGCCTGGAGCCTGTTTCAGATTCTGTGTCTCTCTCTCTCTGACCCTCCCCTGTTCATGCTCTGTCTCTCCCTGTCTCAAAAATAAATAAAACGTTAAAAAAATTTTTTTAAATAAAAAAATAAAGGAGAAATAAAAAGAATATAATTTAGTACAAAATAATACATATGCTAGGGGCACCTGAATGGCTCAGTTCGTTAAGCATCGGGCTCTTGATTTTGGCTCAGGTCTTGAGCTCATGGTTCTTGTGAGTTCGAGCCCGGCAATGGGATCCACACAGTCAGCATGTGGAGCCTACTTGGTATTCTCTTTCTCCCTCTCTCTCTGCCCCTCCCCTGCTCGCTCACATGCCCTCATGCGCAAAAGTAAATAAACTTTAAAAAATACATTTACATATATGTGGATACACACAAATACCAAATACCCTGGTATAATTATATTAGAAGAAAACGGAGCAGCATAATACTATGTTTTTCATCACAAACTTTGTGGGGACTATTTGACCATTCAAATAGTTGTGACTATTTGACCATTCAAAATGTATATATGAAAGTATAATCCTGATTTATAAAAACAACAAAAAACTCAGAATCAAGAAACCTGAGTGCCAATAACAACTCTGCCAGTAATAAGCCTAAAATCACTCCTAAGTCTTTCCCCACCCCCCAAATTTTTATTCAAGTGATCTCTATACCCAGTGTGGGGCTGGAACTCAGGACCTCGAGATCAAGAGTCACGTGTTCTTCTGACTGATCCGGCCAGGCACTCCCCACCCCCCACCTTTTTTTTTTTTAATTTTTTAATGTCACTTCAACTATACAGCCTTGGATAAAGTTCCAGGCTGGAAGAAGAGTGCACACACGGCTGGCACAGTCACTGGGTGGTGATCAAGCAGGTGTAACTCCAAGCTTACTTCAACCAGAACAGCAGCTCAGCTAGGATTTGTTTATATACTGCAACTAGCATCTGTTTATATAAGGATTCTGTGTTACTCCTCGTATGATAAAAGGGACTATGGCAGTTTCTTATAAAACTAAACATGTAATTACCCGACAACTCAGTAATTGCACTCTTTGGCATTTATCACAGAAAAGGGAAATATTTTGTTCACACAAAAAAATAAATGTTCATACTTGCTTTATTTATAACAGCCCAAAACTGAAAACAATCCAAATCCAATCTAAACAATCCAAAAAAGCCAATTGGAGACAAAAAACAAAACACTTCAGGAACGAACCTCTTTCTAAAAGACAACACATGAGAGTTAAATGTCTGTTTAAGCCTCATAGGTTAACTAAGAAACCATTCTTCAAAATACACACACGGCAAAATACCTGAGATTACAGTAAAGCAACTCAAGGTGTTCTGTGAAACTCTGTGGGAAACTAGTTTGGACTGGGTTTCAGGATAGAAGTGCTCTGAATATGACACTATCTCTTCTCCAACACTCCAATTCTACAGCTAATTACCTTTGTCCTTAATTTAGGTTCAAGTGTAGATAGTATACACAGTATTAGCTCAAAGGAATATAAGACACAATAGGGGACTGAGAAAAAACATGAAAAGTAAAATCTAGGTGTAATTTCCAAATTTTGCTTCATTTATCCCATAGTTTCAAGCCCCTTTTAAAATTCTTGCCAAGGACATTAATAGGTAACTTTTTTTTTTTAATGTATGTTTGTTTGTTTATTTATTTTGAGAGAGAGAGAGAAAGAGCACATGCACGTACTCACATGTCAGTGAGGGAGGGGCAAAGAGAGAGAGGGAGAGAGAATCCCAAGCAGGCGCCACACTGTCAGAGCAGAGTCTGACACAGAACTCTGTCTCACAAACTGTGAGATCATGACCTGAGCCAAAATCAAGAGTTGGACGTTTAACTAACTGAGCCACCCAGGTACCACTAAACTGACTTTAAAATTTACATCATTTCCCTCTCTCTAACAATACTTTTACAGTTTAATGAATATGTAGCAAAATGTTAACAAGCAGATGATATACAGAAAGAAAACCTAGGGCATGAATAATCTCCTGATTAACAACCATAATACTTAGCAAATCACATTTATTAATGAAATTTAAAAAGAAAATAGAATTATTCAGCAAAAAGAAAGTACTGATATATGTTACAGTATGGATGAACCTTAAAAATATTACGCCAAGTACAAGAAGCCAATCACAGAAGACTGCGTAATAGGCAAATCTACAGAGATAAAGTAGATTAGCCATTGCTTAGAGATGGGGCATGGATGGGATTGAACAATGATAGCTAAAAGATTTCTTCTCACACTGATAAAAAATGTTCTAAAATTGATTTTTGTATGTATTGGAATATACTAAAAACTACTGAATTATACACTTTCAATGGATGAACTGTATGGTATGCAATTACATATACACACATACACACACGCACACATATATATGTATAATCAATAAACCTATTGTCAAAAAAAATTGAGAAAAACTCTCACCACTGTACAAAAAAATGTTTATTTTCAGCCAGGGTGTATGCACACACAGGCATGTACTCAAGTGGGAGAAAGTAAGAGAGAGAGGAAAGGAGAGAAAGAGAGAGGGAGGGAGACGGAGGGAGAGGGAGGGAGAGGGTGAGAGAGGGAAAGAGGGAGGGAGACAGAGGGAGAGAATCCCAAGCTGACTCCATGCTGTCAATGTAGAACCCAACATGGGGCTCAACCCCATGAACCATGAGATCATGATCTGAGCCAAAACCAAGAGTCAGACACCTAACTGACTGAGCCACCTAGGCACCCCTCGCCACTTTTAATCAACATTGTACTGAATGAACTTCTAGTAACCACAATCAGACAAGAAAAAAGAAATAAAAGGCATCCAAATTGGGAAGGAAGAAGTAAAACTGTCATTATTTGCAGATTACATGATAGGATATTTAGAAAACCCTAAAGACTTCACCAAAAAAAACTATTAGAACTGATAAATTCAGTGAAGTTGCAAGACACAAATCAAGATATAAAAACCTGCTGCATTTCTATACACTACCAACGAAATAGAAGAAGAAAAACTCAGGAAACAATCCCATTTACAAGTGCATCAAAAAGAATAAAATAACTAGGAATAAGAATCACTAAATTCTACTCCTGAAACCAATACTACACTATTAAGTTAACCAACTGGAATTTAAATAAATAAATAGGAATAAATTTAACCAAAGAGGTGAAAGAATTGTATTCTAAAAACTATAAGACACTGAGAAAAAAATTCAAAGTTGACACAAATAAATGGAAAGATACACCTGCTCAAAGACTGGAAAAAATATTGTTAAAATGTCCATACTACCCACAGCACTCTACAGATTCAACACAATCCCTATCAAAATACCAATAGTACTTTTTGAAGAACTCTAGCGAATAATCCTAACATTTATAAAGTAAAACAAAAACCCAAATAGCAAAGACAATCTTGACAAAGAACAAAGCTGGAGGTATCACAATCCCAGTTTTCAAGCTATACTACAAAGTTACAGTAATCAAAACAGCATGGTACTGGCACAAAAACAGACATATATACATCAATGGAATAAAACAGAAAGCCAGAAATAAACCCATACTTACATGCTCAATCAATTAATCTACATCAAAGAAGGCAAAATATACAATGGGGAAAAGACAGTCTCTTCAATGAATGGTGCTGGGAAAAGTGGACAGCTACATGCAAAAGAATGAAACCAAACCACTTTCTTACACCTTACACAAAAAATAAACTCAAAATGGATTAAGGAGCTAAATGTGTGACCTGAAACCATAAAACTAAACTTAAATAGTAATCTCTTGGACATCAACCTTGGCAATATTTTTCTGGATCTGTCTCCCCAGGCAAGGAAAACAAAAGCAAAAATAAACCACTGGGACTACATCAAACTAAAAAGCTTTTGCACAGCAAAAGAAACCATCAACAAAACAAAAAGGGCAACCTAAAGAATGGGAGAAGATACCTGCAAATGATATATCTGATAAGGGGTTAATAGCCAAAATATATAAAGAACATGGGGCTCCTGACTGGCTCAGTCAGTGAAGCATGTGACTCTTGATCTTGGGTCATGAGTTCAAGCCCCACGTTGGGTGTAGAGCTTACTTAAAAAATTTTCTGAAAACTAAAAATTTAAAAATATGTATATATAAAGAACTTTTACAACTCAACACCAAAAAACAATCTGATTAAAGAATGGGCAGAGAGAGGTAGTTGGCTGACTCAATTGGTAGAGCATGTGACTCTTAATCTTGGGGTTGTGAGTTCAAGTTCCACTTTTTAGGTGTAGAGATTACTTAAATCTTGGGGCGCCTGAGTAGCTCAGTTGGTTAAGTGTCCAACTTCAGCTCAGGTCATGATCTTGAGGCTAATGAGTTCGAGCCCCACATCAGGCTCTTTGCTGACAGCTCAGAGCCTGAAGCCTGCTTCAGATTCTGTGTCTCCCTGTCTCTCTGCCCCTCCCCCACTCACACTCTATCTCTCTGTAAAAAATAAAAAATAAGTCTTAAAAAAATAAAAATAAATAAAATCTTAAATGTTCAGTTAATAAATAAAATTTTCTAAAAATTGGGCAGAGAACCTGAATAGACATGCTTCCAAAGACATACAGACAGCCAATAGACATTATGAAAAGATGCTCAACATCACTAATCATCTGGAAATGCAAATCAAAACCACAATCTCACTAATCAGAATGGCTACTATCAAAAACATAAAAAATAGTAAGTGTTGGTAAGGATGTGAAGAAAAGGGAACCCTCGTGCACTGTCAGTGGGAATGTAAATTAGTACAGCCACTGCGGAAAACACTATGGAGGGTCCTCCAAAGACTAAAAATAGAAATACCATACAATCCAGTAATTCCACTTCTGAGTATTTACCCAAAGAAAACAAAACTGCTATATGCACCCCATATTTACTACAGCATTATTTATAATAGCAAAGGTATGGAAGCAACCTAAATGCCCACTGATATAGATGAATGGATAAAGATATAGTATATATACAAAATGGAAGATTACTCAACCATTAAAAAGAATGAAATTTTGCCATTCATGACAATATGGATTGACCTAGAGGTTGTTATGTTAAGTGAAATAAGTCAGAGGAAGACAAATACCGTATGGTTTCATTTATATGTGAAGTGTAAAAAACAAAACAACAACAAAAGAAAGAGCAACAGACTCCTCATAAATACACAGAACTAGGGATTGCCAGAGGGTAGAGGCTGGGGGATAGGTGAGATAGGTAAAGGGGATTGGCAAAATAGGTTAAGGAAGTTGATACAAACCTCCAGTCATAAAAAAAAAAAAAAGTCACAGGATGAAAAGAACAGCATAGGGAATACAGTCATTAATACTGTAATAGCTCTATACCTGGAGCAGGTACGATACTGTATGATAACCACACTGGAGTTAAAATATTGTAATAACTCTGTACAGTGTTATATGGTAACTACACTTATCTTGGTGAGCATTTCATAATGTATATAATTGTTAAATTACTATGTTGTACACACGAAACTAATATAGTATGTCCAATTGTACTTAATTAAAATTAAATAAATTTAGAGGGGGACCTGGCTGGCTCAGTTGGAAGAGCATGCAACACTTGATCTAGGGGTCATGAGTTCAAGCCCCACACTGAGTGCAGAGATTACATTAAAAAATGACATCTTTAAAAAAATAAATAACAAAATTAAATGAGAACAGATAAAATGTTTATATAGAAAAAAGTAAAGAACTTTTTCATACACACCTAATGGCTGAGACACCGAATAAAAACCGAACAAGTCCACTGAGTACAGAAATAGATGAAAGGAAAATGATTGATTTTAGAATACTTCTATGCAGATCGCTAAAGAGCTATGCACACTGTGTAGATTAGGACTATCAACCATTCACGATGCAATATACATTAGTTTCCCTTTCCCTATATAATTCCAACCTCTGCAATTTATATAATTTAAAAAAAGGAAATTAAAAAAATAATAATAAAATAAAAAAAGAGGAAATGTGATATTCAAACGCAATTCCAAGTCTTCATGTGTCATACCTAAGAAATAATGATTGTATCTAAAGATTCAGTTCAAAGATGTTCACTATAAGGTTATTCATAACAGCAAAGTAAGTTTAATCTTATCTAATTAAGCTTTTGTTGAATACTTTTGTTATTAAATTGTATTACATCCATGTGGCAGTAGAATTTTAAACTTTTTTAATAAATGTTTACTCCTTTTTGAGACAGAACACGCAACTGAGTGGGGGAGGGAGAGGTGGGGGACAGAGCATCCAAAGTGGGCTCCATGCCAACAAGAGGGGCACCAACTCACAAACTGAGCATCCCCTTCTATGTGTCTGAATACTATTAATGATAGATATAATGTTCATGCTCACATTCTTTTCTCATGTGAATGTGGGGGAGGGGGGAGGCCAAACAGCACAAATGTAATGCTTATCTATTCATTTTTTTAATTAAAGGATTAATAACTGTAATCTACTGGTTCATTTATTCAAAAGTGAATTCATGAAACAAAAGTAAATTTATGTCTACCTTCCTCTATTCCCAACACTTTAGGATCCAGTTTAGCAAGATGTTTCAATATAGCACCCAACAAATTACCTAGGCAGGAGAGGAAAAAATACTTCAGAGTTTTCGTATTTGAAAATTCTGTAAAGATGATCTACACCCACTTACTAGAACATCTAATAATACCAGATCATACATTAAGCATTTTTGTTAGCTACATATATATAACAAAGCATAAAACCACAGGTTTCTTTTTTTTTCTCTTCTTTTTTTTTAAGAGAAAGAAAGAGATCATGAGGAGGGGGAAAAGTCGGGGAGAGGGCAAAAGAGAGAGAGAGAATATCTTACACAGGCTCCATGCTCAGCACGGAGCACAATGCGGGGCTGGATCCCACAACCTTGGGATCAAGACCTGAGCCAAAACCAAGAATCAATGCTCAACCCAATGAGCCATCTAAGCACCCCTAAAACCACATACTTTCTAACTATAAAGCCAAGGCAAAAGCAAAGCTTTTTATACATTCAAAACAAAGGCATACTACATCAAATAATTTGTTTTTTTTTAATGTTTATTTATTTATTTTCAGAGAGATAAACAAGAGAGCAAGAATAGGAGAGGAGCAGAGAAACAGGGAGAGAATCCTAGGCAGATTCTGCACTGCCAGCTGGGGAGTCCAACACAGGGCTCAATCATGACCTGAGCTGAAATCAAGAGTCTGACGCTTAACCAACTGAGCTATCCAGGAGCCCCAATTTTTTAACTCATAACTCGTACAATAAAACTAGGCTATATCTATATCAAGTTATTTAAGAGTAGTTAGAAAGTTAATGGTTGAGAGGTGAGTGGGGGGATAAGTAAAATAAATGGATTAAAAGACACAAACTTCTAGTTATAAAATAAATCAAGGAGGTGAAAAATGCAGCATATGGAATACAATCAATAATACTGTAATAACATTGCTTGGTGACAGATGGAGACTATACTTATCATGGTGAGCAATGAGTAATGTATTAAACTGTTGAATACATATATATATATATACACACACACACCTGAAACTAATACTTCAATTAAAAAAAAAGGTTAAAGGTTCAATGAACAGAAAATTGCATCCTGTTTCCAAATACTACACAGGTAGTGTAAGATGAAGGTGGCGATTATTATACTAAAAAAAACACAACACTTTAAACTTATATAGTATCTTTTAACCTTCCTCTGAAGGGCCTAAAAAATAAAGAACTGTATGATGCAATCAGTTAAAAATATAAATTCTAGGGGCACCTGGCTGGCTCAGCCGGTGGAGCAAAACACTCTTGCTCAGGGTTGTAAGTTCAAGCTTCATGTTGGGTGTAGAGAGTACTTAAAAATAAAATCTTAAAAAGAAAGAAAGAAAGAAAGAAAGAAAGAAAGAAAGAAAGAAAGAAA